>NW_008649022.1:549944-552012 GCF_000247585.1 Phytophthora nicotianae INRA-310 | reverse complement strand
CAAACGATTTCACGCATGGTTCCATCGCATATTCCTCCAACTCAAAAAGTACTTCATTAGCGAACGCCAATGCTTAATTTATTACCAAATCTCTAATTGGCTCCTTATCAATTTGTTCACTATCGGTCAACTCTTCGTCATCTTCATACTCATTTGAAATTGAGTCCGGCTCGTCGTCTACAACAGACACCCAAGCTGGAGATTCTGTCTTGGATGACTAATTCTTTGCGAGTGCCCTGAAACAAAGAGATGGAGGTCGTGTGCAAGGCAGCGTGTATCTTCAAGACCCAGAAGCCCTGCCGTTTTTCACAATGTTGGAGTCTGAATAATGAACAAATCATGTAAAGTTGTTCACTGAAGACCCACTTCTCCATTACTTATTTCATTCTGGGTAGGTCCACGATCTCTAGCGTCCAACCTCGAGGCCAAGTTCTCTGTCACATAATGAATAGTGAACGAAATATAACTACGTGTACGTTTCTAGCTGTGCAAATATCGCTTGTTATTGAGAAGTAGATACAGCATCTGGAAGTATCGCCATGAACTTCACGTCTCAAATCACTTGCAAAAGTCACGGAGCAGCCTCGCAATTGGCCTCACCTTATAATACTCGCACTTATATTTCCAAGATCGAGAGTAATATACGCCACAAATTCGAGAAATCCGTCATCCTCAATCATAACCAAGGATCGAAAGTGGGCCGCGATCCATCGGTGCTCATGTGATCCTGCTGTTCAGACGTAATTTTGTTTTGTTTATTCGCTGCCTTTTCAAATTATGGTGGGAGAGTGCGAGCAAGCCTAGCTTGTGGAAGTTAGATCAACATGGACCCTGAATCGACGCATCCTGATCGACCAAGATCATCAAGATCTGGAGTGTGTTCATGATATGGGGTATATGTGTCATGATCGGGACAGATCCGCCGTGAACCAGCATTATGACGAGGACTACACTGCAGATAAACCAGGATCCGACACCAAACTAGGCGACGAAGGTCACCAAAGGAAGAGAAGGTACATAAGGGGTCTAGTGGCGGTGATGGTAAAGACAATTTGTAAATAGAATCTAACTATAAATCAAAATCAAATTTGCATTGCACTACACAAGTGCAGTCATGCTCTCAAGATCCGGAACGACATTAGCCGCAACGAGCTCAGTGAAGGTTGGGAATAGCAGATCTAGTGTTGGTTGCGATACCGGATAGCATTTTGGCCACATCATACAATCTAGTGAAGTTTCCCTTACAAGTGCAGATCAAGGAGGTTAACCGGAATTACGGCATGGACAAGAATACCTATCGACTCTCAACTACCAAGATCCCCCTATAGAAAGCGACATGCACGGCAAGAAGGAAACCCAAGGTGACACACCCTCAAGGCTACCCACCGTCAAGAAAGCTCGAAGTACTTATTTGTGATTTGGACCCTACATCGGATGTAGGGTGAAGTTCTTCCACTACTATTCCACCCAATCCACACGCCTCACCAAGACATTCAAGCTTCACCCACTTAAATTTCTCTGCAGTTTCCAGAGGAGTAAGACCCTGCTCTACGGATAGGTATGCAAAGTGAACGAGTTTAGCAGATCACGGACTATCGGGGGACTCGCTTTGTTAGTCGGTGTCTGGCTACTTGTGGTAGTGGTGACACCGTTTCCGGTTGCATCTTCGCTGACCGGGAACAAATGTCTCCATCTGGAGTACTCTCCATTGCGGTAGGGACAGCGTACGCAGCACAATAAACTCAGGACTTGTTGGGCAAAATCGAACGGGACTTGCAGCGAGAACGAAGGTCATGGAGCTGTGGGTTTTACACAGTAAATTCAAATTTGTGTGACCACTTCCTCCACTGCTCAATCTTTTTTTTTTTTTTTTATCAATTTTATATTACTACAGAACCCAAATCCCCTTGCTAGTAACCAACCGTTCCTTCCTGTCAGTACGCCGACTCCGTAGCCGAGCTGGTACTGTGCGCGGTCTGGCTCACCATTGGTAGGAAGCCCGATACAGCAATCTAGTAGAAAACGCTACACCACACACGAGTATCTGTGTGGATTGCGTTTTTATATA
>NW_008649022.1:545981-546705 GCF_000247585.1 Phytophthora nicotianae INRA-310 | reverse complement strand
GAGGAGGTGCGGAGCCCAAACGCATACGCCTGCTTTTGTTGAAAAGGTATAAGAAGGACAAAGTGAAGCAGGCAAAGACCCGGACGAGATTATGCTCAAAAACCGCAAGGCTTCGCTGAAAAAAAGCAGTAAAAATGCTTGGGAAATTCCGAATTTTACTGTCATGATGGACTGGGCAAGTCCGCGGATGGGCAAGTCCGCGGATGTGCTCTGATCTTGACGTTTTCTTCGGTTGGATGGGTGGCTTTGATGTTCAGAACGACAAACGTACATTTGCTGAAAAAGACTTGGAATTTCAGAATGACCTAATTATTCTGAATACGTTCGACCACAGTTTCACCGACGAGGATGGAAAAGAAGCTACTTCGTTTGGTTTCATTTGTACGTCAAGACGCATCTTTTGTCATGTGTACTACTCGGTGGAGGCACAAAATACTGACGGAGTTGTCGGTTTGACCGATGGCACATATCGAATCGATTTCAGTATGTGTTTCTCATTTTTTTTACTTATTTGTAGCGTTTTATTTTATTTTTCTAACTTAACTTCTCTAAATGTCTTGTAGATCTATGGACACTGGTCTGTTTCGGGACGGCTTGTGGTGTCTACGACAACCGTACCTACAGACGATCCTTCGTACCGTGGGTGTATATGTTCGTGCGAACCGAACACGGGTATGCTTACAAAACCATGTTCACAACCACGGTGGATTTTGCTGCAAAATAC
>NW_008649022.1:529853-530808 GCF_000247585.1 Phytophthora nicotianae INRA-310 | reverse complement strand
AGCTCCAAAAGTATCCTCATGTTGATAGAATGTATTTTGCTTTCTTGTATGATGAAGAGAGATAGTGCTGGCGTCTGCATCAGCATCTTCGTTCAATGATCGAAATGGCTTGACAGACAGCAGATTTTCCATCGGAAAGCATGCAAAACTCACGAGCAGCAAGATCACGCACGTCTACACCTTGCTTGTTGACAGGTCGTAGTTGATGAACGCTTGGAACCGCATATCGATTACAAAGACCGAGTTCAGTCCTGTACAACATAGGGACAAGGCCAGCAGCGCCAATCAAACGTGGCATTTGTTGTGTGCTGTTCTCCATTTACTACATTTACTACACGTCACCAAAGGGATATTACAGCCGCGACTCGACATGTGATCACAAAAAAAGCCCAGAAGACTGAACTCGAATTGCTTTGGGCTTCCAGCCTTGCCCTAATGCTGATAATGAGAGCCTCACGCTAATTTTTTTTTAATCAGAAAGAAAGAAAATTAAAGCTAAATCTTTTCTTAACCAAAAATTGCGCGCAAAATTTTCCTATTGAAGTTCATCCTGCTTTCAAACAAGTAGTGTTTTTGGCGGATCATCGTCCAATTTCTCCAACATTTCAATGTGTTGACACTTACCATGAGTAATATGGTACCGGTCTAGTTAGCTATGGTCAACAGAGGTTGAAATTATGCAGTGAGTTGCTTGGTACGTACAAGTAGCATTTTATTAGCGCTTCAATTATAAGAGAATACCTCCCTGAGTAGTCTACTTTAATGCAACTTTTATTCATAAATGCTATCACGACATTAGTTATTATAAGGCATTCGCAAGCGGTAAACCTACTTCTGGCAAGCATTGGTAGGATGGATTATCCTTACTATTTCGTACCGATATTGAATACGACGTATGCACTCATCAACGGTGAAGATCATCCTCGCATGCATATCACAATAATTTCTGTAAATT
>NW_008649022.1:525221-526783 GCF_000247585.1 Phytophthora nicotianae INRA-310 | reverse complement strand
GGAAAAAAAAGATAATCCGTGTGTCATTAGAACAACTTCATAAAACAACAAGTCGGGCGGAGCCCCATAAGCGTGAAAATTTATGCAAGCTACGGGCGAGCAGGGTGTGGATTGCCTCGCTTCGCTCAGTGGGGATTCACTAAAATTTGTACTACCAAGCTGGAGTATTTACACTTGCACACATACATATTTTCATACAACCTTGCCTTTTTTTTGGATGCATACATCTGTAGTGAGATGATAGTCTTCATGACCTGACCACGCACTGTGCTGGTGATCCAGGACGGTCCCAGCTAATGCTGGCATAGGGTAAGACTCAGAGGTGGGCAGACTCGAGGCAAATAACATAGTATCATTGTAGAGATACCCTGTGTCTCCGATCTCATTGCAGACTACAACACAAGCAAGACTTCTAAGGAAGCGCCATATTGTATTAGGATCCGAATAAACACAGTTATGTGCTTCCCTCATAACTGTGTTTATTCGGATCCTAATACAATATTAAGTGAGCTACGACAACATCGCAGTGGGAGCACTTCAGTTTCTATAATTTAATATATCCACGAATCGCATTTCAATTTACACACATAATCATACTGGTATTAACCCTTTAAGCAGTTCTATTTTCCCCTTAACTTAATTTACAAACTCAAGTCATTTGCCCCTAAAAGGACTCATTTTACCCTTTTACAAAATTAAAATATCCCTTTTGGACTATCTCTTGTAACACAGCATTGAGGGTAGTGTGATGATGTAAATTTAAATACGAATCTCAGTTTATGAAGTATTCTTGAATGTTTGTGAATCGTACTGCGTGTTTTTTTTCTGGGATATATTGCTTGTGCAGCAATTGAATTACCAGTCAAAAGTGCCTTATTAAGTATATTCTGAATTTGATCTTACAGTAATTCTCTTTAATGAAAGGTGACATTCTATTTTGTAAGATCACATCACGCAATTATTAAATCGTTCGTGAACGGACACTTTTGACCTGTTTATATTATACTATAGACGGCCAAGTCATTAGGCCGTCAAAGGGGTATTTTGCCCCTTTCATAAACTACAGTACTACAGCAAATCTTCTGCAAATCCTTGTAGTTCAAGTAGAAAGGCCGATTCTGCGTCGTCCACACACAAAATTTAATGATAGGGGGCATTATGCCCCCTTTCATGGGTGACACGAGTGGTACTCGAGGAAACACCCTCAAAAGAGGGCAAAATGCCTCCTTTGACCACGAAGGGGTTAAATAAAACAACAATAAATATGGTTTTGCCGATTCACCAACACTAAGGTAAAGAAGGTCATTTCTCGTGCAGGTTCTACACAAGGCTGGCGACTTAGTTATACGCGGTTACTCAGCGTGATGATTGCACGGGGTTGCCACCGGATTGCTGCAAGAGGAAGAGGGGTTATTTGTGGCACTTACTTACTACTTTAAAAAAAAAAGCAGGTTGTTGATGGTTTAGTTGACTGCAGGAAGTCTGATTGACGGTATGTAAGGAATGCCAATAGATTGTAGGCATTTTCAGCAGACTTTTCACGCGTGTTATCGGGGGGGGGG
>NW_008649022.1:521630-523156 GCF_000247585.1 Phytophthora nicotianae INRA-310 | reverse complement strand
CCATGAGAGATTTTCCGTCACAAGGCTCGTATCGAAACGTTTCTCAGAAAAAACACGGGATCGACTACGAAGACTTGTATGCACCGGTGCTTTACCTGAATTCAACCCGCGCCAGTATCGCGAAGTGCGCAAATGTGGAGTTTAGATCGAGTAGTGTTAAATTGATGCGGTTTTCCTGTTTGGTAGACCCAACGTTGGGATCTACATGGAGCGACCGGATGGTCTTCGCTAGCTGTTGCCTTTGACGCAGTTGAAAGCGAAACCGACTTCGTGTGTCCTTTATGGTAGCGCCTCTACGGGCCCAAGCAAACATCACGTGTCTGGATAGATACGATTGACAGTCATCCCTAGGCCATAAGGTTCCAGGCTGCAGCTGCTGACTCGTGTTCATACACCAGAGATGAAGGTGATGAATGAGTGTAAAGTGTTTCTACACGTCCCCAATATGTTGATCTCTGCTAAGGGCAAGGTTATCACCGCTTTGGTGAAAGATGTATCTCGGTAACGTTTATGATCCTCAGACGTGCCCGCTTCATTTTCGTTACCAAAATATTAACCAGAAAGCGTATAATCGAGCGGTCATCAAGATGGTTAGACAGGAGAAAGCGAATTCGTGCTCTACCCCCACTGGAACCTGGAGTTCACCTTACCATGGCCGGGAAATTTATCACTGGCGGCCACAAATACATCAATTTTTTTTCTTTTCGGCTCAACTTTGAAACATATGAGTGCTTCTCTATTTTAATTGGTCCGTTACGTTGAAACCTATTTAAAAAACGATTGGTATCGCATCAATGCTTAGCAAACGCAGAACTTGAATTTTACTACAGGCATGGGGACAGGAAAGGTGGATTTGGTTGAGAAATTTGGGAGCGAGGAAATTAACGTACACGACGTGTTTACATCAGCTCCAGCCAGCACCGCATTTCTCCGAGCGTATGCTTTCAATGAGAGCAAGTCAATCTCGCAAAAAAAATCATTCGGGTCACAAGAATGTGTGGGGATGTACATCTGACCTATGTGACTGGGAGGCTTCTTTAACAAAAAGAACGTCCTACAAAACGTGCTAACCCTAAGCTTGCGTTTTGTACGACAAATGCATGGTTTGTCAGCTCAACAATACTACTCACTCACCAAGCTGTGATTCGGTTGGCGAATGTTCGTCTGAGCTATTATCCCAGCATTCTGGGTTTAAAAGTACTTTGGTAAAAGGCGTGAGTACTGCTCGTGTGCGAGTTGCTACTGCTGTCAAGACGGTCGATAATGTGAACGTGGATAACTAAGCAATTTCTTGAGCTAAACAATTGATGACACAAGAAGAAGGCAAGTACAACAAACTTCCTCCATTTCTATGGGCGTTTGAGTGGCCGAATCCAGGCTCTAGGGTTTTGTTGTCGTTTGGATAGCAAGGGTCGGTTCTTTCGGGTGTTTCTAAGCATCGGATCACTAGTTGCCACTCTGGATAACTGGATACCCGTTCTCGAGTCAGATGGTACCCACATGAAGAATAACCAGTACAACGGTGT
>NW_008649022.1:517639-518940 GCF_000247585.1 Phytophthora nicotianae INRA-310 | reverse complement strand
AACCCTAGACAGAAGCACTGGAACGCGAGCATCAGGGTCGTTCGCTATCTGTTGAAGACCAAGGATGTGTGCATCATGTACGGCGGACGCCAAGGAACTGAGCTCGCCGCGTACTCGAATATAGACTGCGTTTGGACCGACGATCGGTGCGTGGAAATCATGCTGGGAGGCGCTTCCTTGGTATGACGGAAGACCGTTGTCTACAACTGAGGCTGGCTACATAGATCCTAGAAAGTGTTTCTATGAGATGATGTAGATGTATAGTCTACTCATGGATATTGGTAGACCAACGAGTGGTTACAGGGATCTTCGCGGACAACCAAGGTGTCATGGCATTAGCAAGAACGGTGGATATCAAGCTTGCCCCAAGCGCACCGACATTTGCAATCATTTCATTCGCGAGAAGGTTGGAAGTGGTCAAGATATCCTGGCCTATGAGAAGTCCAAAACCCAACTTGCAGATTTCGTGACGACAGTCCTTTCATCCATGACGCTACACTACTCGATGACGCACAGAAACATTGTACCATGATCCAGATATCAAAGTGAGTGTGGATGTTGTGGTTGCACATCCCTGTCTACTCGACTGGTTACCTATCGCAGCCTGTGCAAACTGCCGTACTTGTGCCATGCGGCACTTTAGTTTAAGTGAGGCAAATGTTGCGACCTCATTGGGCCATGCGGATTGGAATTGCATACGCGTAGGGGTTTGCATGTATAATCACGTGCATCGACGCGGATATCTCAATGTTGCAAGATATTCTCTCTGTTTCGTGATTCGTGTTTGTATACGCGTTTTGTTTTTATTTCCCTGTTCCAGAAAACCTCCCTGCTCCGCTATACTTAACTGTATGCGAAGAGGAAAACATGCAAGTGGGTACTAGGAGAACTGCATGTGTAGGATGAAACACTCAGGACTAGCACATCTAACTTAGTTTATCTCACTGTCGTGTTTCTATTCATCTGCGGATATCGACACCAACCTTCGTTTGTAAACTCTCAATTCTTTCACAGATAATGCCGGTTTAGTAGTGGATATTTGCTATAACGGAGAATTATACAAAAATATCATGATTTTAACGCTTCTAGAACGGATCTCCTTTTTGACAGGTGGGCCATATTAAAATCTATAATGTTAATTCTTATGCCTGTTTCTGGCACTTAACCCTTTCGCGATAAAAGGAAGCAGAATGCCTCCTTTTCCTGCTTTTCAACTAAGTACGACGATGTATCCATGTTAAAGGAGGCACAATGCCTCCTTTTATAATTAAGTACGTTTACGACAGGTCGTTATGGGCATA
>NW_008649022.1:513455-514944 GCF_000247585.1 Phytophthora nicotianae INRA-310 | reverse complement strand
CCAGTGCGCCGCTATTGTTTACGGCTTCAAAGTCTGAATCCGACTGAACAAGAATGTGCGTGTTGCTCAAGGCGACGAACGTTCACTGGTAGAGTCACACTAACCAGCAGTCACTTCACGTTTTCCTTTCAAGACTGCAAGCCATTTCCATCCAGCGTACACCCCCTCTTCAGTCATGCGCAGTATATTCTACCTTGCTATTGTCTTTGCGGCTTTAGCTTGGAGCAGCGTCGTCGCGGTGCTCCCTCATCCCAATGAGACTGGGCTCTTGTTGAAGACATCTCCAGGGTCGGCGGTCCAGGCCAAGAGATCCCTTCGAGTCGCAGGCCAAGAAGTTGTCCAGGCCACGGGGAACGGGAACGGTGGGATCTTCAAAGCCGCAACCACGAGTATCAACAAAATCATCCCACGGACGGATACTGCGAACATGAAAAAACTCATCGAAAAGGCCAACTTGGTCCGATTGATCAAAAATGCTGCGAACAAGTAAAAGGTGGTTAGACCCTCAAGCCCTCACGTCGTGTAAAAGCCCGGGGTGAGGTAGCCTCGGCTGCGGCGAGAGAGTCTGCCACCACCCTCTGGCAATGCGAAATAGTCATGACGAGGTCATTCTGGACTACTTTCTAGTAAATAAAAAAAATTCAAAGCTTGGTCGTGAGAATTTTTGCCTTGATGCAAGCATCTACTATTGGCATAATTGATGAACCATGCGACTTTGTATGGAGTTGATATATTTACCCACAATCGAATTGGATGACTAAAAGATGGGCTACTTCAAATATCACTATAATTCAACACTTTAGCGATAAAACGAAGCAGAGAGCCCCCTTCCTGGTTTTCAACGAAGTACGACGATGTATCCATATTAAAGGAGGCAAAATACCTCCTTTTGATACCGAATATACTAGATTTGTATACTATAGTTTATTAAAGTGGCTCGCGAAAGAATTAAATGCATTGAAAAACTAGAAAAATCGTTTCAAATTCAAAATTTAATTTAAAAGTCCAATGAACTATTATTCTTGAGCACCCGCTGCTTCCGGGAATGTAGGTGGGGTACAGCGGGTTTGTATTTAGTCGAACAGACGCTTGACCCGCACCGTGCAAAATGCACGAAAATTTAATCTGAATTGTTACCTTATTGAAGTTTTGTTTTACGCTTTATACTTGGCATTTGTTTAATTAGGTTATTCGTCGTTCATTCTGCACGAAGAATTCCATTCAAATACATCATGTGCACAATGCTTTTTTCCCTAGAAGATACACTTACTGTCTTGTCCCTTGAGCACAAGCACTAACTAGAGTGATGCTGCTACGCAATTGCCAGATTTATAGTTTTGCTAACTGAAATAGGGCTACCAATAAAAGCAAGATAAAACGGGTAATAAATAGTAAAGCTTTGCTACATAACATCCTTATACTGTTTTAGTGATGACAAGGTTAACCATGACTGTATACTCGCGCGCGTGCAAAGTTTAACCATCTCCAT
>NW_008649022.1:507620-508710 GCF_000247585.1 Phytophthora nicotianae INRA-310 | reverse complement strand
TACACTCGGGTTGTATACACCTCAACTTGGCAAATGAAACAAGTAATTCACCCCGGATTCCGGATCCGTACTTATTTGCACATGCACATTTTGAGTGAGCAATTACTCACCTGTCTCGGCTTGAATCTGTAAAAATAGTTTTCACACAGAACACCATCTAAACTTGCTGTTATGCTGACAGTGTCTTCCGAGGTATACGATAATGATCAGCTTGACCAGATGAAGAAGGCTGGGAAGAACGTTTTAGCCAACATCGTGGAGGTTAACATCATAGGCGACTCGGTAGTCGACCAGATGTACAGCAGCTACTGCAGTCCTTCTCACAACATAATTTTCGTCTTCCAAATCGCTCCTCAACCTATTCTACTACTTCCTTCCGAAAGCGCTTTGGCGAAATTTTGCAAGCCAAACCAACTTGTATTGGGCTCAAATGCTCGAAGCACGACTTTACAAAGCGGTAGCCAAGGAAGCGAAGGTCGCGGGTCGTACACAGCGAAGTAGAGATAAGTTGCGAAGAATCCTGGAAAAAAAATTGAAAAGGTTTCACCCCACGAGATTGTACAATGCGTTGGATTGATGCTGCGCATCCGCTGAATCCACGCAAGCGCATGGAGGACAACTGGAGCACCCAAGCTATCGGCGTTCTTCCTGCGGGTACATTTGGCGAATTTATGCCTCGTGATGGATTCCGTGAGATCTCGCGCTTTCTTCACTTCACTGACAACACGAGTCATGTTGCAACTACCGACAGAGCCTGGAAAACTCTTTCATGAAAGACAAACCGCACCGCTGGGAATCCAATTGTGGCATGGCGTGTTGCGAGGACAGCGGTTAGTGGAAAAGTGCGTAATAAGACAAGGACGGTACATAAGGTACTGCTAATGCTGACATGTATGATTTAACGTCAAAGTGGAGCTCAACATCGACAGAGCCGGCGACACAGAGGGCTCACAATCGATGGACACCAAGAACGAACCTGCGGCGGTGAATCGGAATATTGCCTGCGTCTTTCGCGGATTGGAGTATCAAGGAAGTCGTCTCATTATTGGAGATCGCTACTACGTATCGATCCCGCTTGCACAGCAGCTAC
>NW_008649022.1:503474-504620 GCF_000247585.1 Phytophthora nicotianae INRA-310 | reverse complement strand
GAGCTCGCCTTTCGATTTCCTAGCTAGACGTCACCAGGATCTACCTGCTGATACCGAAGCCACCTTTACGGAAACTACAGTAGCAGTATGCGTTGCTACAGTTACGCCTGGAGCCATGGAAGGTGAGCACAAACTAATTCAAATCGAAGACTACCGGTTAAACAACGGAATTCTGCGGCTCCGGCAAGGCAGTGCAAAGTTTTTTCCTGCTCAAGCCAGTGGGAAAGAAGCGAGGAGGAACGTCAATATTTTACTGCCCTGCCTGCTCACGGGAGAAGCGAGGTGTTGTCACGCGGTGGAATAAGGTGAGGGGACATGCTAAGGCAGAAGGGCTAATCTGCTCGCACATGTGGCATTTTTCGTGGCAAAACGCCGAATTTACGCCCAAGGCAAGCAACTTGCGCGACCGCGGATTTATGAAGGAGTAGATACTGCGCTTCAATACACACCAATTTGCTTTTGATAGTTATTCCTCTGTGTGGTGGGCATTAGTGTTGGGCAGGTAGCGGCCCGTGAACTCCACAGTGCACTCGCATTTAGATTCTTAAGAGCTTCCCTCCCTTCTGCTCATGCAGCGCCCGTTGCTGGTGGCGACAAAAGGGGCAAAATATATTTGTTTAAAGTATACATAGTTTATTTCATACTATTTCTTATGCTGTTCAGAACAGCATAAGCGTTTTAGTACTACTTCCTTGTCACACCTCCACGTCCAAGGGGTTAAAACTTCACCGGCCACCGACTTGTCCTAGCTGTGTCCATTGAACAGAACGGTGTCTTATCACAACACGACAAGCTCTCTGACAGGCAACATAGACCGTGTGCTCCACTGTGAAAAAGTTCACTTTCGACTGGGGCAGGATTGACTAACTACTAGGGCTCGCTGACCGTTTCTCGCTCGGCAGGTTTTTTTTTCCGCCAGTGTCAATATCTGCTTCCTTCCCAGTTTTATTCTCTTAAATACCTAGCAGCCATTGGTTTAAAAGAGTATGGGAGGCAGGGTTGTTAACGGTTTGTCATGATTTGCCCATGTCCAAAACCCACCTATCGCTGTACATTTTCAAAATCGTGTGGTTACCTATGCTAATATGCTCGCGATTTGCTTATACCTGATTTTACTATATTTGGCCGTTTTCGAATTAATCCTTT
>NW_008649022.1:499221-501524 GCF_000247585.1 Phytophthora nicotianae INRA-310 | reverse complement strand
TTTTTCGAGGAAAACAGGGGTTCATGTCGAGCAGATTTGAAAAATATGGTTCGTCGAAGCTATGTGAATTGGGTGGTTAATCGAATAGAATATACACTCATTAACCCCCTGGTTCCCAACGTCGTATCTTGTGACATAGCGATTTTGTTACGTCGTAAGTTACGACATTGAAAACGGAACAATAGAGATTGGCTCGGGTTGCATTTGCAATACGTTGTTCAAGTGAAACACAAAGTATTAGACCAAACAGGCATTTGAGAAAAATCAAACGGATAGAAGAAAGATAGGTCAAAAATGAGGTTGGGTTAGGGTTTAAGCGATCAGTTGCCAGAAGCCACTTATTCGAGAATCTGCTGGATGGTGCGCGTCCGAATATGCGCGCGCGGGCTTCAGTATACTGTTGTGCCCAGACTAAGATGAGCTCCACTGCCGGTTCAACGCCAAGTAGTGATTCTCTGCACTCTCACCCCAACATCCCAGCAAACTGGGGGACAGGATTTTAACGATGTTGCACATCCTACTAGAATGATCTCCCTGCGTTCACGCGTCTGGGTCTCTCAACCTTCAAGATCGCCCACGCCGTCGTCGCCCGCGACATCCAATTCCCACACTTCTGGTGGCAGCTTCGTGCAGTGGGCTGGACATACAAGCGACCGAGCGGACTCGCTAGCGAGGGAAGGTATGTCAACCCTATGGAACTGGTGTGTACGCAGGCGAGAACGTGCAAGTAGCGCACGCGTTGGAGGCAAGCCTTTTGGATGTGCTTGAGGAGGGTGCAGATCGAGGAACAAGCAAAAAATGCAGCGGCTGGGACTACAACGACGGCTGGGGCTACAACGGCAGTGGCGTCGGCTGGGACTACTACGGCGGAGGTGCAGACAACCAGCACGGTGGAAGCGACGCAACCAGCTCCTTTTGGGGATCCTGCAGAAAGTTTCGGTGCGTCGCAGATTGACACGTCCGTTGCTCTTTCACCAAACACGTCGGGTGAAGAGCTTTCCCAAGCTGCGGTCGAGCATTCGTATAGCTTGTTGCCGGGCGATTTCCAGCCCGACGCTTCGCAGTTTAACGCGGTGGTGAACCTACAGTTGCTGTCGGAGGCACCTGGCTTCGAAAGCGGGGCCGAAAGGAGTGATGAGGAACAGAGAGAGCCGGACCCTCCCGTCCAAACGCTACACCAGCGCACGTGTGTCAAGTATGACGTGAACTTTGTCTTGGAAGATAAGGACGAGAGCGATTATAAGAGTTTCAGCTCCGGTAAGGGTGAAGGTCTGGGTGACAACGATGACGAACCCGAGCAAAATGATATTGACGATGACGATGATGTCCTCTCGAAGGGTGACGCAGTTGACATGGATGAGGCGTTCATCGAATCGGAGAGAACTCACTGCGAGGGGCGGCAAAGAAGCAGCAAAAGACAGCTCTACGGGCTACTCAGTGGACGGCCGTGTTCTCTAACTTCAAGGCGAATGTGACCGTGTACGCTGGCATGAACAACAAGAAGGCGCAGCCCGTATCTGAGTTGCGCACGTAGGCCCCAGAAGTTTTTCTATTTTATGCCGAAGTCATTGTGGGTCCTGATCAACACTCAGACTAACCTCTACGCTCTCCAGCAAATCGACCGACGGACAAGCAATTGAAGAGAAGCAGCGGGTTGAAGGGAGGCACGGAAGAGTCGAATCCGTCAAGCAGATCCGCCAGAGGCTGAAGATGAAGCGCAGATATAAAACGCATGACATCCTTCGCGCGCTTGTCGTACTTATCGCGCGGATGCTATGCCCGCAAAACAGTCGTTTCACTGATCACTGGGCGATGATGGAAGACGGCACGGATCCTGCCGGAAACTTCGGGTGCTTCATGGCGCGCAATCGATGTCAAGACATCCTGCGCGATCTAAACTATGTGGACAATGCTGCCCCGCGGATCCAAGACAAGTTCTGGAAGCTGTGACCGATCGATGACAAACTCCAGGATCGATTCTTGGTGGAATGGTCGCTTCCAGAGGTGTTTTTCTTTGACGAGTGTGTTCTGGCGTCGACGTCCCGGCCCAACACGACCCGCATGTTCATGCCGTGAATAAACCCGAAAGACTCGACCTGCAGGCGTCGCTCGCGGCTTATTCAAGTTATCTCGCTCAGTGGTCATCCCCAGCATGGTTGCATTTCAATTGTGGGATAGCATGCCCGTGCACTACATGTGCACGGGTGCCGCGATGATTGAATCTTCGATTGGCCGGAAAGTGAAGCAAGTGGGAGCCATCACGGTGCCATGTCCTGCAGCGATGACGAACTACCAGTCTTGGA
>NW_008649022.1:494634-496391 GCF_000247585.1 Phytophthora nicotianae INRA-310 | reverse complement strand
CCACCCGTACCACCACCTCCACACACTTACACACACAACCACAAAAAATCCACCCGCTGCGTTGTTGCAAGGCCGCCGAGGTGAGCCAACGCGAGAGTTGCCTACAGATTGCAAAGTTTTCCCACGGTAGGTCATCATTCCCTGACCTAACTCCGACCCGACATGCATATGAACCGCAAAAAAAATCTTATCAACTGGATCGAGCGGGCCAAGGGCTCCGCGAGGTGAATGTTTAAAATGTCATTCGTCAGATCACCTAATAGAGACTGTCCGGTTGTCAACCTGGCGAAGGTTCCCAATTACTGAAAGCACCCCATAATATGGTTCAGTTGACGGTACCGACCTCGCGTCCAACACGCTTGTATGAGTTGAGATTCGTGGAATACCACCAAGTGGTATTGCAGCAGTGCAAGGTCATACCGGATCATTCACAAGCAACATTGAAGTCCTTCGATGACCGCAATTGGCCGAGTTACCCTTTTACTGAAACCGAGCAGTTGCTGCTTGACACATCCAACCTGGACCTTCACTGTCTCGTTACCACCAAAAAGACCAAGCTAGATCCGCGGTATATTGGACCATATCCTGTCCTTTCCTCTACTATAGTCGAGGCCTACAAACTTGATTTTCCCCCGGGACCCCTCCTTCATAACGATTTTCGTGTATCCTATTTAGGACCAACGCAAATTCCTCGACATCTCAATCATGTCCCAAGCTTATCACCAGTAACCGTTACGAGGTGCTACATTTCAAGTGGTTTTCGATTGACGTATTGGAGGAGACACTACATCACGTTCAAGGATTTTTTTTTTGCTTGAACATCCGCTTCTGACCGACAAGGAGAGATCAGGCGAAGTTGAGTCTGCTGGATACTCATGATCTCAAACCAAAAATTGTACGTAAATCTTGCATCACGATCAAAAAGCAATGCTAAACGGCAAACCGTGTAATTTGTTTTTATAGTTGTCACGAAACCAACGAGTCGCCTCTTCAGCGTTTCACCTAGTAGTCATCGACATTTTGTGAGGACTCAGACCGACGGTTCCGAGATAATCCAATATGAAATCCATCGAGATATGAGTCCACCAATGCATTGATATCTGGAGTGGATTGAGTAGCGGCCGCTGCGATGATAAGTCTTCATTCGCGGGCACATTTCGTTGGATACAAACTGGCCAAATCCTTTACAACTAGTACAGTAAATAGTGTAATTATTATGGACCAGACTAATAGGGAATCAGGATTATAGAACGCGGGGCCACATTTAGTCTCGACTCAAATCATCCAGACTAATTGCGCACCTAGACTATTTGCGAAACAACACAAATAGCAAGATAAACCTTATATGGGTCAAAATCAGGACCAATTCATGGCAGCTATGCATAGAATGGGTATATGCACTGCTTAACACTGTATCGGTCAACGGTATCTCTAAGAGGAGCAGATAGTCAAGCTACTTTCCAACGTCCATTCAATCCGTTGGATTTTGCTCAGCATTTGCAGTACTCATAGCAGACGCTGCATTACACGAATGACAGCTTCCCGCATTTTTTCTAGGACATCCCCGCACAAAACATGGTTGCGGTTGCCACACACGTCACATGCATGTGAAACGTTAGACGTATTCCCACCGCAGCACTGCGCGTATACATGACCGAGTATTGTTGTCTTCCGCTTGATCTTTCGAAAATGAGCTGTCCACAGAGATGCCAAGAAGCCAGTGTGGAATTGTGGGTCTCAATTACCATTTAATCCAT
>NW_008649022.1:489508-490579 GCF_000247585.1 Phytophthora nicotianae INRA-310 | reverse complement strand
TATAGGTCGCGGTCGTTGTCGCCGAGGTGCAAACTTTTGACGCAAAGGCCGACGAACCCACACAGCAGCACCTGTTGACGTGTTTGAGTAGGATATTCCGCAATGCTCAATTGAGCTAGACTGTCATTGCAAAAGAAGCCTATCCACGGATCCGTTGAGCGTGTCATCCGTGACATACTACAAGTACTACGAGCCATGACTCTAGAATACTAAGTTTCAACCAAAGACTGGATCTACCTAGTACCACTGGTGCAAGCCAGTTTAAATCACACTGCGTTGCCTTCGCTCGGCAATCGAACGCCGGTTGAACTGTCCATTGACTGCCATTTCCTTCGCCACTAGCAGAGTTTTACCACTCCGGTAGCCAGAAGATGGTTACGCTGCCGACCACCTCGGCGGCAATTGACAAGCATTTGACTGAGCTACGATCTAGTCTGTGCGAAATGCACCAACCTGTCGCGGACCACCGCCTCAAGCAGCGGCTCCTGAAAAAGAAAAAAAGGAGGGGGGAGGGGGAGAGAATCTGGTCAACTTTGACGTTGGTGACTATGTACTACGCTCACGTGTAGATGAGAAGAAGGGCAACAAGCTCCTCGTCACATGGCAAGGGTTATACAAAGTGGTCCGAGCGGACTCCCACTCCTTCAGAATCCGTCATTTAATGACAGGGGTTGAGTCTGATGTACATGCATCGCGTCTAAAGTTCTATGCAGATGATAAGTTACTCGTAACGGACGAAATCCTAGAGCACGTGGCTCCCCCAGGGCATCCTCGTGGCCGTAAATTAGTTCAAAAATATCGTTGGAATTCCTCCATCAAGGACTATGAAGTCTAGTAAGCTGGAAAGGTTTAGAGTCTGTAGAAGACTCGTGGAAACCGCTCAAATCCCTGGCTCAAGAAGTTAGGGTTCTCCTTGATCAATACATTCAGAACCAGGATGCTAATGTACGCAAGTACTGGAAGGACCACCAGTAAAAATTTCAATCAAAACGATTGCGTATTTTTGTCAAATTCTCTAAATTCTGTTTTCTGCTATTTGACCAATCTACCATGTAGACATTTCCTGTGCAA
>NW_008649022.1:474380-476182 GCF_000247585.1 Phytophthora nicotianae INRA-310 | reverse complement strand
TGCGTCTTATTGCCTATACTTCGAAAACGATCCCACTGGTTCCAGATCGTTGTCACGCGGCACATATATACTGCCACGAGTTATAGATGGGGCTCACATCGCCGGATGCAGTAGGTTTTGTAAAAACAAAAAGTGTTGGCCTGTCGTTTCACTTGTGTTTCCTCTTGTGGCGGTTCCTTCACAAAAAAAATCAATATCGACTACGGATACTTTCGAAGTTACCGCCCACACCACTAAAAAAAACACTTAACGACAACTACAGTTTGAAAGCAATACACGAATATATAAAACGCAATCCACACAGATACTCGTGTGTGGTGTAGCGTTTTCTACTAGATTGCTGTATCGGGCTTCCTACCAATGGTGAGCCAGACCGCGCACAGTACCAGCTCGGCTACGGAGTCGGCGTACTGACAGGAAGGAACGGTTGGTTACTAGCATGGGGATTGGGCTTCTGTAGTAAAATAAAATTGAAAAAAAAAAAGTTTGAGCAGTGGAGGAAGTGGTCACACAAATTTGAATTTACTGTGTAAGGCCAACAGCTCCATGACCTCCGTTCTCGCTGCAAGTCCCGTTCGATTTTACTTAACAAGTCCTGAGTTTATTGTGCTGCATACGCTGTCCCAACCGCAATGGAGAGTACTCCAGATGGAGACATTTGTTCCCGGTCAGCGAAGCTGCAACCGGAAACGGTGTCACCACTACCACAAGTAGCCAGACACCGACTAACGAAGGGAGTCCCCCGATGGTCTGTGATCTGCTAAACTCGTTCACTTTGCGTACCTGTCCGTAGAGCAGGGTCTTGCTCCTCTGGAAACTGCAGAGAAATTTAAGTGGGTGAAGCTTGAATGTCTTGGCGAGGCGTGTGGATTCGGTGGAGTAGTAGTGGAAGAACATCACTCTACGTCCGATGTAGGGTCCAAATCACAAATAAGTACTTCGAGCTTTCTTGACGGTGGGTAGCCTTGAGGGTGTGTCACCTTGGGTTTCCTTCTTGCCGTGCATGTCGCTTCCTATAGGGGGATCTTGATAGTTGAGAGTCGATAGGTATTCTCGTCCAAGCCGTAATCCGGCTAACCTCCTTGATCTGCACTTGTAAGGGAAACGTCACTAGATTGTATGATGTGGCCAAAATGCTATCCGGTATCGCAACCAACACTAGATCTGCTATTCCCAACCTTCACTGAGCTCGTTGCGGCTAATGTCGTTCCGGATCTTGAGAGCATGACTGCACTTGTGTAGTACAATGCAAATTTGATTCTGATTTATAGTTAGGTTCTATTTACAAATTGTCTCTACCATCACCGCCACTAGACCCCTTATGTACCTTCTCTTCCTTTGGTGACCTTCGTCGCCTAGTTTGGCGCCGGATCCTGGTTTATCTGCAGTGTAGTCCTCGTCATAATGCTGGATCACGGCGGATCTGTCTCGATCATGACACATATACCCCATATCATGAACACACTCCAGATCTTGATGATCTTGGTCGATCAGGATGCGTCGATTCAGGGTCCACGTTGATCTAACTTCCACAAGCTAGGCTTGCTCGCACTCTCGCACCATTATTTGAAAAGGCAACGAATAAACAAAACAAATTTACGTCTGAACAGCAGGAGCACGTGAGCACCGATGGATCACGGCCCACTTTCAATCCTTGGTTATGATTGAGGATGACGGATTTCTCGAATCTGTGGCGTATATTACTCTCGATCTTGGAAATATAAGTGCGAGTATTATAAGGCGAGGCCAATTGCGAGGCTGCTCCGTGACTTTTGCAAGTGATTTGAGACGTGAAGTTCATG
>NW_008649022.1:469918-471950 GCF_000247585.1 Phytophthora nicotianae INRA-310 | reverse complement strand
CTCTCGCGCTCAAGGGTTAAGCAACATAAAAATGAAAAGTCCGCAAATAGCTTATTTTATTTAATAAATCGACAAACGCCTAATTTAGGAGGCCTGCTTTATACAGTCGTGTTTCGCTGCAGTCGCGCTTTACTGATGTCACAGATTTGGGGCTTTTGACGAACCTGACCAAACCTAAGGAACTAGACCGTATTTGGGCAGGCCCTATCGAGCTCTTCATTCTAGTTCAGACAGAACGTAATTCTCACAAAAAAAAATGAACAGCTGAAATCTCCAAATATTAGGCTTCGATCAATTAGTCAGGGTACGATTAATTAGCGTGAAGGGTGTATATGTGATTAGAGTCATTAAATGTATAAACAGCGTGTTAGCAAATATTCTCAGTTCTTGTACAGTAATGTAAAGCATTATTGGACGATCTGACCATTCAATTTAGGGACAGGTGTCTCCTCAAAATTACGTAAAGGCAACAATTTTTCGAATGCATTACTGAAAAACAGCAAACGCATAACTGAGAGCATATGTGAGCTATACGAGGTTTTGAAATCAATTGTAGAGGACTTCCAAGCACAGGTATACAATAAGCGCAAGTTTGCAGCGCAAGTTTAATCCAAATCTGTATCCGATTTGCACGGCTGTCTGCGCTGTTCAGTCAAATCTCTGCGCATGGAAACGGGAAACGTCGAGTAGACCGCGCACAAGCAGATGCCGAAGGTGTAATTTTGCTCTAAAGTTGGAACGGAAGCAACAAAACGCTATAATTGAAGGTTGGACTTTAAATTCATTAAAGTATACCATTCGTATCAGAGAGAGAGAGAGAGAGAGAGAGAGAGAGAGAGAGAGAGAGAGAGAGAGAGAGAGAGAGAGAGAGAGAGAGAGAGAGAGAGATGGATGGATGGATCTTTGCGCCAGAAACCCGTTGGACTCCAAACTGGAGCGGTGAGTTGGTAGCTTCCGAGCAGTGGGTCATAAACCGTGGAGATTACGAAGCGACAATCTGTAGCAGGCGTCAGAAACACCACCAGATTTCCACCCATTGTCCTCTAGCCACTGGGCTGTAGACGCATTTGGGTGAACACCCCCAGCTCCGGCTCTAACAGCAAATAAAAAAAACGAGGTGGAAACCCACGGTTCACTACACTCTCTTACGTTGTTCACGCGCCGAATGAGCTGGAAATTAAGTGGCGAAATAGGTCAAAGCGCGATGTTTTCGAGAAATTGGCTTCCAGATAAAAATCCGAATCTTGCCGCTTCCAATAATTTTGCTATTGTGGTGATCCTGCGGTGAGTGCGAGTAGACCAAGCTTTGAGGTAGCCTTGTTTTGATCTTTGAGTGTAAATGGTTGCTTCGCAGGCTTCAATGGCTCTCGGTAAGATAGAATCTACTGGCCAAACTGACAGCAAAAAGGAAATGATAAACGAAATCCATAAAACATTCTATCTGCTAGTTCTTCGTTGGTCCTTCCTCTTGGAGATCTGACGATCTGCGTTTTGGCTGCCTTCTGGGTTAATTTATACTGTTCTAATTCGGGGAGATTACCAATTGCACAAACGAATCCATAGAAGTGACAGAGTAGTCACTATTCTTCAATAGCTCATGAAATGTCCTCGGCGATTGCACTGTTGATGTTAAGACCACTTGAGTCCAAGCAGCTTAGACTTCGAAACGCCCACAAAGAGAAATGCGTGGCTAGCAATCCTGGAGAGTTCGTGACCAATACCGATAGCCCTTAACTACCAGAAAGGACAAGCCGACGCCAAATTATGCTTTAAACATGCTACTTTTGCTCAACGTTCAGCTACGGCTAAAGGGTGAGCGAGATAACATCGAGCTAGTTGCAGTACCGTGGAATGAATCCGTTGAGGGCTGTCCATACCTAAAGGTGTTCCCAGCAGTAAAAAGTATCCTGGGAGAACGATAGAAGCGCTGTATGGACAGACTCACACATTAATTCGTTCCATAAAAGTTGCCTGTAGCAAGCAACTTTCAGATTACGTCACGACACACAGCATATACATAACTTAGTGGCAC
>NW_008649022.1:466002-468233 GCF_000247585.1 Phytophthora nicotianae INRA-310 | reverse complement strand
GACGGGTTGAATTTTGACTCCCCTCAAGGATGGGGACATCGATCGCATCCAGCCCTCTCTACGAAGCACCGCCCGAACGATGCACAATGCGATCATTTCCGTACGGCAGGCCGCGGAGTGGGGAATGGGTAGCATCCAGAAGGTCTATAGCCGGTTAAATGTCCCGCTGCCCTATGACCCCGAGCTCCGCGGTCTGCGTATCAGCAATATGTTCCGTTTGATCATCTACAGAGTAAGAACGGTTGGAATTTCACAAGTCCGCACTACTTTCAGCGGAGACATGGATATCTCGACTACATCGGACTGAGACGCAAACGGGTTTGGCTGTAATGTTTGAGTTAACCAAGGCTAAGTGGAAATGAAATGCTGAATACGAAGGAGGCTAAGTGGAAATGAAATGCTGAATAGGAAGGAGCCTTGCTGTGTCTTCTCGTTTGCGGTTTTGCTAGAGTTCTAACCTGCAGCTCTTGGAGTCGATCTCTTCCTCGTCTTGGTTCTCTGTGACGTCATCCTACGGTTGACCAAGTCGAAAGACCAAAGGTTTGTCGACTCCTTAATGTTTTTAAGGCGATACCTTCTTCGTCAACGCGCCGATGAGCATCGTCAGTTCCTGCGTGCGCAAGCGGGCGTCTTCTCGGTCGCGACGAGCACGTTCATCTCACTCCAAACTCTCCTGACGACGGCGTTCCTCGGCATCTTTTTTTTCAGCTTGGTAACGTTCTTCACGGGCAGATAGCTCGTCACGCCGACACTCATCTTCTTCGGCTCGACGAGCTTCGGCTTTCAGCTCATTTTCTTCACGCATGATCAGTACCAACTCCATCATGCTGCCTCCGAGGCTTGAGGACGCTTGCTGGATCTTCGCGAGCTTCTGCTGTAGAGCTTCAGTAGCCAGTACAGCTCTCATGCGCTTCCCTTTCGCAAAGCTCGCCTCTGCACTTTCAAGGTCGCCCTCTTCGCTGGATCGCTTCGTTACGAGTCTAACACGAAATATACGTAAGTCACCGCCTCCGAGACGGTTAGATGAAGCCTGCAGATCGTTGAAGCCACGACCACCTGCTCCTTCATGGTTGTCTGGGCGCTGTCCAGACTTGGTCTTCCTGGCCTTCGGTTTCGTCGTGTTGGCGGCTCGGGGTGGCTTTCCGCCTTCGGAGTCCTGCCGAGCGCAGAGAGCGCGTTGGTGCTGGTCCGGTGGAGGAACCGAGTTCAATTGTGGGTGCAAATGCTTCCAGACCATCCACTCCTACACGGACGTCAAGGACAGGGTGAGCATTGCCTCGCGCGCCCTTACTAGCCGAGTGTGCAGCGGTTTCAGCTGCATCTACAGAGGATTCCAAGCCGGTGGAGGTGGATAAGGACGCACCACTCTGCGCGTCGGTCCCGATATCGACGGTGCTTCCTCCAGCATCACGATCGGGGAAGAGTGTGTCATCCGGTTCATAATTGAAGCTGAAGTCGGGCTCGATCGCTCGTTCCTCCTCTTCTTCGTTCTCTTCGTCCGGCTCCTCATCACTATCTTCTTTAACGCAATCGTCCATCTCAATGACATTTGCCTTGTCATCCACGGCTCTTTTCAGGTCCTTCGCGCGCTCAATGTGCGGCGGGATGTTGGCCTTGCCGGTCGGCTTGCGCGTGCTGTAAAGAGCCTTGAACGTCCGGCGCAGACTGTCGAAGTCGCGTTCCGCCCAGCTACGGGGTCGCGTCGAGTTAAAGTCACTTGCTAGCCGCTCCCATTCGTCTTTTCCGAGTGGCAGGTACTGCTCCACCAAGTCCAGCAGTCGGTTCACCTCGGCCACTTTGTAGTTCGCGCTCCCAGAGTTCTTACCCAGGAGGGGTTGCGTTGTTAGCGGTGTTGACGGCGTGAGGGTGGTGGTTGCGTGCTGAAAGGCGAATGCAAAAGTGAGCGTCCAAGCAATAGAGTCGCTAATGCTTGGCGCTCACTACTCAAGCGAGAACTTGACAGAGATCCTCGAGCCGCCTACATCAGCAACCAACAAACCAACACCTGAGTTGGCGCAAAACCTGAAGGCGCGAAACCTCGTGCGCTCGCAGCACCAACCTATCGTTAGCCAATAACGAGTAGCACGAAGTTCAAGACAACCCCTGACCTACCTTAGCGCACTTGCCGCGAAAATGTTCGGTTCACAAGGCTACAGCGACCTTTCACAAAGATCTTTAACACTTCGAACTTCAACACAAAAGACGTGAAACAACGAGTATATTGAAAACCA
>NW_008649022.1:461157-463834 GCF_000247585.1 Phytophthora nicotianae INRA-310 | reverse complement strand
AAAATGTTAGAATACAAGTTTGGCGGTGATAGCGAACCGTGAGTGGATGCAACAAGTTCTATTAGATAATTATGATGGTGCTTTATTTCATCGCAAAATGGTAAACGAACTCAAACGCACTGTAAACGGGGACGGTTAATCAATAGCAAAATAATTGAGAGAGGGATAGAGACTTAACCATATCGCAAAGTCACTTTGCGGAAACCTGTGCATGTGAGCTGCTGTCAACAATGCTATTTGGGAGTAGTTTTGCAGAACGGTAGGTGGCTTGAAACAACGATACTAATACGTAAAACAAAAACAAGTAAATGTATTTCCTTCTGGTGGAGTGGTGTTGAAACAATACAATGCACTGAATGTCACGTGTTGAGACTCGAAGTTGTTGTTGTCAGGAAAAATCGAGAATGAGATTGAAAATGAAGTAAAGCTAGCCTTGCGTCCCTAGTTGAACTAAGAAGAATCAAGTTAGCGCGCCATATGAGCACTGGCGCGGTGATCGGGCTGAGCTGCTGGCCACGTTCTTGTGGAACGGCATCTAGAGGTTCGGTCTTCAAGCCTTGGTTGTGTAATAACCATGACACTGAATAAACACTCCAGACTGCACAGTGCAAGATCTTAGAGTAGTGACTATAAAAACAATAAAACGTTTGTTACTAGGTTAGGGCACGAGACATCACTATATTTGTGATAAAGTGAATAGTACACGGAATGCAAGAATAGGTTTAAACGCACGAGGTTATTGTCGGCTTGACTTGCTCCTAAGCTGCAAAATTCAACCAGAGGGGAGCAGGCGAACATTTTTGCTAGAGAATGGTGTCGCCGGCGCTGGTCACTAACCAAGCCGGAGGAGTCAAGAGTTCGTCAACCCCAGCAGAGACGGCATGGAAGAGGACACTTCTGGCAGTCGGCAACCTCGGGTTGGTCTGTTGACCCGTCCTCGTGCGCGTAAATCCGAATATGCATAATTTTGGACATGGACCCTTCAATGTGCACGATGCATACACGCACACTCTAGGCCCAACGTCTCACACGGCCGAGACAACTCAAGAACTGGATGCCTCGAGGCCCGCGGGCGCTACCCACGAACCCCAGCCATTCTATGCATCTCATTCTGGCGTTCCGTGCCACTGCCCTTACTTGCTTTACTCGTCCTGTCGCACGCCGACCCGTATTGGCGCAGTACACCAGCGATCGGACACCTCCTTCTTGCTGTTGGGTAGGACCGTAAATCCCCACGCGTAGTAAGTCTTGCTTTATCTGAATCGATCCTGTCCAAATTTCTACTGAACGGTATGCGGCCAACCGCACGCATAAAGCTCTCCTAGCTAAGCTCCACTGTCTAACCTTCTACCTACTCTACAACTTGATCTTCGCATGGGACCCTCCATGCAGGTTCCTCCCTCTTCGTCGCACGCCAACCGCTCATCGTCAATCCAATGTCGGAGCACACAAGCAGTCGGGATTTGCGCCGGGGAGCGCCGGCAGTGCGGAACGCGGCTTGGCGGAATTAAGGGCAGAGATAGAAAAGCGAAGGTCGGCATGTTGTGAAGGTGGGTGTGACACGATGAATGTTGTGTAGGACGGTCGGCCACAGGATGTGATAAACGACTGTATTGGAAAGGCGAAGCGTGTGGGTGCCGGCAAGTTGCAGACGTGTGATGAGTGGACGGCGAGCGGGGAAGTGCGTTGCGACGAGAGTGACCAGCTTCTAGTGATTGTTGGGTTGGGAAGAGAGGCTCTTGCCCGTAGGTGGAGCAGGTTGAGAGGTTGGCATGTTGAGAGGAAGAGGATCTGCGTGAATATAATAGAGTGAGAGCTCCGGCTACCTCTACCGGCGGCTATACAGTATTAATTTTCGTGTAATTGAGGCCCAAGAACGGACTACTGGGCGACCAACCAGTAGGGCTGTGGAAATATAGATTGTATATTGATTGTAGTCTCGGATCTCAAACAATCAATTATTGCAATCTTAACAATCTAAGAGGTGTATATTGCAATATATTGTTTTGATCTACACTCCGCCAGCATCATCGCTGCTTTTGGACTGCACAATCGCTTTAGATTTGTCCACAAGCGTGACTAAATCCCAGTTGAGTTTTAAGAACATGATGACTTCTAGAGTTTCTTGACTCATGCTTTTGCGCAAGTAGCCCACAGTACTCTTGACTGTAGAAAAAAAGCGTTCCGCAGCTACCGACGTAGGTGGAATCCAACTCGCATCGATAAATTTTGACTGTGGTACACTGCACTTGAGAACTTTCTTACTAATATTCTCATCGAGCACATCGGCAGCACGTTTACGCTTTGACAGCATTATGGTCGCGGTGGAATGTGTTGTTTGAGAGTCAGCTTGCGAGGTGACTAGGAGACGACTTAACGCCTTTTTCTATTTCGCTGCAAGTTTTATCAAACCCAGCTTGAAGTTTAGTTAGACCACTTTCAAAACGTGGAAATTCGATAATATTTGCGTCGGCCGCCAGATATTTCTCCATGCCATCATAATTATCCAGCACAATATCGAAAAATGTCACGGACAGCTGCGACTGTAATGTCGTTGCGCTAAAGTTTTCCAGAAATGACAGCAAATGCAGTCATCTCGTCCAGTAAAGCAGCGATTTTTCGCTACTCGCTCACAGACGGAATTAGATTCACTATCGCAACTCGGCGAATATCCTCT
>NW_008649022.1:453016-459622 GCF_000247585.1 Phytophthora nicotianae INRA-310 | reverse complement strand
GCACATCGGCAGCACGTTTACGCTTTGACAGCATTATGGTCGCGGTGGAAGGTGTTGTTTGAGAGTCAGCTTGCGAGGTGACTAGGAGACGACTTAACGCCTTTTTTTATTTCGCTGCAAAGTTTTATCAAACCCAGCTTGAAGTTTAGTTAGACCACTTTCAAAACGTGGAAATTCGATAATATTTGCGTCGGCCGCCAGATATTTCTCCATGCCATCATAATCATCCAGCACAATATCGAAAAATGTCACGGACAGCTGCGACTGTAATGTCGTTGCGCTAAAGTTTTCCAGAAATGACAGCAAATGCAGTCATCTCGTCCAGTAAAGCAGCGATTTTTCGCTACTCGCTCACAGACGGAATTAGATTCACTATCGCAACTCGGCGAATATCCTCTAGGCTAGCATCTTCCGGAACATCTCGATCCAACCCGCAATCGTCTCGGAAACGATGTAAATAAGGGCGAAAGTCCTCAAATCGCTGTAGCATTTTGTAACAACCGCTCCAGCGGAGCTCGTGGAGTAGTACGGGCTTGACATCACAGTCGTTTTTTTTTTTCAGTTTGGTGATCCGCTTCACAGTTTTAAGTTTCCTCATGAGTGCACTCACTTTTTTTAAATGAGTTTCATGTGCGGCTGCAGACGCTCTCGTACAGCGAGATTGAAACGATGCGCAGCGCACCCTACAAGAGGGACATCGACTCTCCGTGCGATGGCTTTGTTGGTCTCCATGTTGTCAGCTACGACTGCCACCATGTCAGATATTAGGAGACCCTATTGAGCAATTACCATGTCCAAAAGATTGATATGTTCTGCAGCCGTCATTGAACTTTCATCGTGAAAAGGTGAAAAAGCCAAAAATCGTAATCCTTTCTAGGTCGCAGCAAAAATTGCAATCGCGTGCTCTGCTGAGTCGGTCAATCCGTCAAAACCCAGGACAAACTTTCACCAGCGATATCCTTGCTAATCTTGATGTCAATCACTCCCTCTGGAGCCGTCATCCGTTTCAAAAATGTTGCCCGATCCATTGCTTTGTAGCGAACGGCGGCGCGGATGACAAGGTCATCCACATGCGCGAATAGAATTTTTTTAGCGCGACCAACTTCGCCCATCCGTACGTATCAGCAGCATCTTTATGAACAAACATGCTGCTAATCAGCTGACAGTTTCGCTTCATACACTCTTCAGCGACTGCTTGAAACCGAGCATGGTGCCCTTCTAAATGATTTATCAGATTCGTGTAGCCTGCATTCTTTTTCTGCTTAACCACTTCGTTGCAAATGGTGCATGTGCGCTCCGTTTTAGTGGGGTTGTTGTAGAGAAGGCGGACGATCTCCGCGTTCTTCATGTCGTGTGGACTGCTTGTGACTAATCGGCGGTGCTGGGGCAAAATTTGAAAATGACGTGGCTGATGCGGACCTGCCTTACATCTCTGTATGGCGCCAATTTCGTCATTGGCGACAGTGAAAGCTGCGGGACTTCCTGTGGGCTCGGTTTGAGCTGTCTGGTTGGTGGAACGATATATTAGCAGGTTCTATTGGCTCCGGTAACGCGCGCAATTGGATCAATATTGAGATTGTGATTGTACATTGTGATCTCGATACAATCAATTATTGTGATTGACAATATTGTCAATATCACAATCACAATTATTTTTTCCACAGCCCTGGCGACCACCGGCAGGACAGCACTAAGAACTATACGGTTAGTCTGCGGTGGGCTAAAACGAATTGTTACAGGTTAAAGGGAACATTTAAGATTAATCGATAAACGAATGGTCGTTTAAAAAGGTTATAATCCCGCTGAAGCGAAGCAAAGGTGGGAAAGATCTTAACGATTGCGATCTACCATAAATTATCGCCGCGTAGCAGCGGCGCTCGGCCAATTTTGGTGTCTGGACCATTTCTGGCTGATCTACATAGCGGATAAACTTAATTGACTGGATTTGCTATACCTATAGCAATTCGATGAGCATACAGTTAAGTATACTACATTATGCTCAGCTGTAAAGTTTCTCGATGCAGCGTTTAACAATTGGATAGATTTATGAGGGAAAGCATCCGCCCATTTACAGACCGCCTACGACCACCGTGAAAAATATAAGTATGTGATCGTTAGAAACAACCCCAATCTAATATACTAACGAGGCTTCAAAGTTAGATAAGTTATTAACAAGCATTGAAATGATAGATTCTTTGCCGTCGACAACGAACATGTTTTTAACTTGAACCTATCGATGTCTCTCATTCCAAGTCGGCAACAATGGCAGCAGCGAAGCAGGCGCAGGAGATTCGTTCTTGAAGTTGAAAACGCTGGAGACTGTGATTGAATAACTACACCTAAGCATACTATAGGCTTTGTGAGTACATGATATATGTACTTGGGTTACAGCAGAACTTCGTTTGTTTATCGTGTTATACGGCTTTGTCCTGTTAGCCTTCAAATTTAGAGAATCCATTGTATACTTGTCTCCATTGCCGCCTTATTTTTTATGTGTCAATATGATCGCCTTGGTGCGCTCTATGCTCAAAGAGACCTCAGATCATCATAGTTTTGAAGTGCATTACTCTAAAAATAACACTCTAATTGATGGAACCTTCTCGTAATATTTGTTGCAATCTATCACTGCGTAATTATCGAGAAAATGGCAGTAGATCTGATGATGATTGGTGCAAAAACAAAACAAAAAAATCACTTGTCGGCATTGTTGAATTTACGGCAGTTTGAACTTGTTCACGGTTCTACAGATGTTCGCGACGTAAGAGATATCAAGTTTGAAGGTGTACTTCATTCTTGTCCACTTCTGCTCAGCTTTACCGCTACTCCAGTGCGCTTAAGGATAACAAACTGAGTATCTGGTTGGAACATCGCAAGAGTAAAAAAAAAAAAAAAAACAATGGTATGGGCATGCAAGGGGGTTAATTTGCCATCGCTATTAATTTGTATTCTTTGCTCGCAGGCCAAGGGCTATCTGAACACGAAGACTATGTGACGGCTGACAACACAGTCACTAGGGTATCAGCTGAGGATTACCTCAAGGTTCAGCAGTGCTGTGCTTACTGATGTTCTACTCTGGTTCTGCTAATATGCTGTCTTTACATTCTCAAAAGTATTCCCAAAAAGCGCTATCGTGTCCTCAAGACAATTACAGTGACTCTCCGCGAGAACTATCAGAAAGGGAAACGGAGTTCTTGATTTAAAGGTTACCCTGAAACTTCGTGTTTTGCACTCGTGGTGGGAAACGAAATTCGGATTCCTCCTCGATCCGGTTTCGGTCGAGCGTATTGACATTTTAGCGTCAAAACTGCGTGGCCAAGAGGAAGAATTGAAGAAGCTAATCCAAACTACGTGAGCAACAGGAGAAGCTGGTCAAACTTGAGGCAGCAGGGACCATCTCTGCGTCATTGGTTGAGTTCAAGGCTACACGTACATTTGACGATAGTGGAAAAAAAATAATATGGTGGGTCAAGCGAGGTTGTAACGAATTGTAGCGATGGCACGCTGAAATTCAGCAGGGACGGAGTGTATCTCGTCCGATCATCTATCATTGGCGCCATGATGACGATTTGGACAATCAAATCATCAATCTGCTGAAGAATAGCGAATGCATGCTGATCAACTATTTTATGGAAATTAACATCGCATTCTCCATGGCAATCACACGTTCGATCAAGGATGACGTACTGGTAATTACGGTAACACAGTTATCATATTACTCGACCTTTTGTTCCATCTGCATTTAACAACTTCACATGTTAACGTTCTTTTTAAATGTAATCATAATACGGAAGTACGGTAAAACAAAACAAGTGAGTTCTCTTGCTGGCAAGTTATTCATTTGCGTCTATTTAGCAGCATCATGCCGCACCTTAAAAAATTTCCACTCACTCTAACAACTAGTACTATCTCTATCATGCAAGAGCCTACTCTCGCCTTTAACTCACATTCAACCGCACATTCAGATCCAAATGACCACCTTCCGCTGCGTGAGGTACCCACAACATCAAAGAACCACCTCCCGTACCAGGGAGTCCCAGAAAGCCTGGACGCCATCGATCCAAATACAGTGTCTTTCCTCCCAGCTCCTTCACAGTCGACTTCCATGTAGCTTTCCCGCCTGCAGCAACATCCACTTCGTCGACCTTGTCTCCTCCAGACATGATGTTCACCGTCACATTCTTTGTATCATAACTGGTAAAGTTGATGATAACCTCTCCGTCCCCCTTTTTAGTCCATGACATGGTGCTGTTCTGGAAGGCCTTCTGGACGGTTTTCAATCCAAGTGTATGCGGATGCGTTCCGTCGTCCACCTCGCCAATGAACTGTGTTGGACCACAGATAGCCATGAAATAGTCGGAGATCATACTGGAGATACCAGTCATATCGAACCCCGTGACAACCCAGAAGTTAAGACCTTGGTTCAGCGCATTGTACGTGTACTCATTGGCTTTGTAGGAAGTGCCGTTGTTGCTCTTGCCCTTAGTAATGAGGTCATTGATGATCACGCCAAATGTCTTGCGAATCTTGTCTCGAGTAGTATAGGCAGTAACCTCGTTGGACTGCTCAACCAGCAACTCCATGCAGTTACTTGTGACCATAGCAATATCCGTCTTCACAAGTTCAGTGTCCTGAACTGCAATTCGGAGTTGGTCCTCTGTAATTCCCGGATTCTGTTCGCGAAGCTCTTCAATTGTAGCCCACGTTCGATCCACCAGGGCCTGTAAGTCGTGGCCACAGGTCGATTTGGACTTCAGGGCGTCTGTGAGGTATCCGATCTCACCTTTAGTGATTTGCTCCGGTGGGGCCGTGAAGTTTGCTCCTTTGAGGAAGGCTTTGAATCGATCCCAGCTCGTGATCAGCTTATCGTCGTTGGCCAGAACCTGCGATAGAATATACTGCGTTGAGGCGATGACTCGGTCTGCCAGCCACCAGCTTTTGGTTGGCTTATCGCCCATGCAGTACTTAATGGTAATAGGGAGTTCCACGACCACAGCGTTTGATTGATACAACGCAGTTAGGATCTTGTCCTGGGAAGCTTGAGGGTCTGCACTCTTGACACTGCGAATGTATCGAAGCATGGCTCGGATCAAACTGAGGATCATACAGGAGCAATACACAGTGGTTCGAACCTTCTTGGCCATAAGGGAAAACTTGCCGAACCAGTTGTCCATGATACCATTGAGACCGACGTTGACAAGTGAGGAGACTTTGTAGAAAATCTCACGGCCACAGTCGTCATTCTGACGAACACACTCAATGCCGCATCTCACTGGAAACTCGATAGGACACTCAGCCCAGCAGGTATTGGTGGCTTCATGCCGGTCGTAGTTGGACGGACATTTGTCCATAATATGCGCTTCTCGCCAGCAAGCAGCGTCACCTTGCAGTGCTGGAGGGCCCACCCAATTGCGGTAGGTTTGTACGACGGAACTCTTGGCCGTGAGGGGCGTAGCGAGCTTATATGAGGCACCTGACCCGTAAGTGATTAATGCCGAGTAGTTGGTCGACGAGCTGGACGTCACCGTCACTTTAGAATCCTCAACCGAAGCCACGGACGTTGACCCCAGCGACTTTGATGAGCTTTTTGATCCTGATCCTGAAGTCGAAAACGCGTCGAAGACAGCAGCGAATGATATGGAGCCCGAACCGGATGAGGAGCCTGAGGCTGAAGCTGACAGCACTGCGATGATGTCTTCAATAGACCCAGAGCCTGAAGCAAATGACGCGGACCCGGAACCTGATCGCACTACTGTAGGTGTGGCCATGATTGGTCGAGGTGTACCATTCTTAGTGACAATCACACTAGTTGAACCAGGTGCGTTGGCAATCAGGGCCAAACTGGCGAAAAGCACCTTCAGCCACGCCATACCGCTGCGTGCCGAGTGGTGTGAGCTTGACGCTGCAAAATGGAGAATGAAGGAAAGGTTCTTTTAGCTGAACGATGTGATGGGGCACATGGAGTGGACACAGCCTCGACTAGAACAGCGCGAAACGGTGCGTGGCGCTGATTGGATCGACGTCTGCAAATGTGCTGTGCCCGCCTGCAATCTAATCGTAAATGTCGGCTCCCCAACTCCGCATCTGTTTCCCGCTGACGAACAATTCGATTCCGTTGGTTTACTTTTTAGGAAAATCGCGATAACTTCACTGTGCTGAAGCAAAATAAAGTATCCCTCAAAATAGCTCAACCTCACAACAATTAAGTCCAATAGAGAAGCGTGCTGTCTTGAAGTTTTGTCAGTATGCCACTGTAACTGGTATGTACTTCGAAGTAGTAAAGATATCAATACGGTGTTGTGTCCCGGTGAGTGGTAATTTGTTGTTGCACCAAAAATCTCGTCCGGTACTGCCTGAATGACATACTAGTAAATACCTTGCAAGGGCTTCTTCAAGTCTTTTAAAAAGGAGAGCGTGGTATAACCGTTGCACGAGTGGGAACTCTTAGATCATGCTCTCCTCCATCTCCTCTATTCGTATTTGCAAAACAAGCATCGTGGTGTTTATTATAGTTGACCAGAGTTCTTTATTACTCGACGGCTTTTCGTGAATTTCTCAACAGCGAAGGCCACCTGGGCTGGGCTTTAAATGCCAGGCGTCCACACGCGA
>NW_008649022.1:429054-452056 GCF_000247585.1 Phytophthora nicotianae INRA-310 | reverse complement strand
AACAGCACACAACAAATGCCACGTCTGATTGGCGCTGCTGGCCTTGTCCCAATGTTGTACAGGACTGAACTTGGTCTTTGTAATCGATATGCGGTTCCAAGCGTTCATTAACTACGACCTGTCAACTAGCAAGGTGTAGACGTGCGTGATCTTGCTGCTCGTGAGTTTTGCATGCTTTCCGATGGAAAGTCTGCTGTCTGTCAAGCCATTTCGATCATTGAACGAAGATGCTGATGCAGACGCCAGCACTATCTCTCTTCATCATACAAGAAAGCAAAATACATTCTATCAACATGAGGATACTTTTGGAGCTCTCGCCTGGCATGATCCGCTTCAAGATCGGGTCCCGAAAGTGTACGGACCAAGGTCCAATTTAGGAGGGGGGATAACTGCTGCTGTCTGCGCGTTAGTACGACCGAGGTACACGTAGCAGTTCGTTCCTGCCTGATCGTCTTTGAAGCGGCTTAAGTGTATCGATCCGAATACGCAGCACGATGTTGCTCGTGGTTGCATCGAACGCGACGCGATCCCGCTTGCGACCCCTGCACGGTTGCATCTACAAACCAATGAGCAACCTGACCGCTGCAGCATCACCTTCCTCGACAATCACGAAGGGAAGCAATCAGATCTGGTGCAGCAGAGCTAGCTAAGCGCAGGACAATGTCGGTTAAGCTCGCGTTACGCTCGAGGTGCAATTGCAGCGACCGACATCCACAGTCCAGCAGCGCCGGGTCACCACTGCGCTCTCCACACCGGCCATCTCGCCGAGTCTGTCATCGACATCCTTGTGGCCGATGATGAATCGTCTGATGCAAAGCCAAGTTGAAGCGATTCAGCCAATCATCGTCGTTCCTGTGCAACCTATTTTCCCCCATTAAAAAATATGTTTTTTAAATTCAAGCTCTAATTGCATTCTATTTTTGACAGTGTCCAAAATGGCACGCCCAATTCGGGTGCTGTGTCTGCACGGGTGGCGCACGAGTGGCAGCATTTTACAGCGCCAGACCTCCGCTCTACGCCAAGCGTTTGGTCCAAAGGCCGAGTTGGTGTATGTAGACGCTCCATGGGCCGCTTCGGGCCCTGCGCCGGAGCTGGTGCGCTCGTTCTACGGCAAGAACGGCCCGTTCTACCAGTGGTGGGACGCTATCAAGCGCGAGGACGGCGAAACCTACCGCTACGAGGGCTTCGAGCATTCTCTGGACTACTTAACTGGTCAAGTGCAGGCTCTGGGCACGGTGGACGCCGTACTGGGCTTCTCCCAGGGAGCAGCCGTAGCCACCTTATTAACTGCGCACTACCTTACGATGTACGGCTACGTACCCTGGAAGGCCTGCGTCCTAGTAGGGGGATTCTACCCTCGCAGCCCAGAGACGCTGGAACTACTAGAGACAGCCAAAACTTCAGTCGACGGGGCCATCGACGTCCCGTCGGTCCATGTGATGGGCAAGGCAGATCCCCGAGTTCCCTTAATGGAGAAGCTGTTCAGAAGTTACACCAGCACCAGACGCGTCAAGTTCGAGCATGACGAAGGACACAAATTCCCGTCCCCACTTAAGTACAAGCAAATGTACCATGACATTGCCCAAGAAGTGCTCTCCATGACAGGCCAGGCCTGGGCGTGACTTGCTAGACGGTAGAATGTTGTTTAAGTTTGAAACTGCGTAACATTTCTATTTGCTGCACATACACTAAACTTAAACGAATATGGCGGACGAAGCGACGGAGCAGCTTGTGGTGCGGCTCCAGACTCTCTATCGAGCTCGTCGTGCACGCCGTGAAGCGGTCGAGTTGGCCAACAGCTCGTACCTTAAATGCTGGGATGCTGTGAGTGGGTTAGCGTACTACTGCAATTTACGCACAGGTCTGTCGTCTTGGAAGAAGCCACTACTATTGGCTGCTCGAGACCCCGTCGAGGCACCAGAAGACACGCTCGAAGCTCCGGTAGATTCGAATTCTGACCCAAGCGTCCAATTGAGCCCGAAAGTTCGACAACAGCGACGTGAAGAAAGTTTGACTTTTAAGAAGAAATGTGAGGATGAAAAGCAAAGGCTGATGCTTCGACATCGTCGAAAGATTGCTCGTGCCATGCGACGCTTTGAGAAGAATATGCTGGACGAGAAGAGTAGAAATCGACGAGAACGACAAACTAAACTGAAGAACGATAACGAGCAGCTTTTACGAGACCTCTATGCAGGCAAAAAGGTATGTAGTTGGCTCGAAACCCTGGAAACAAACAGCATTGCCTAGTCATCTTTCACTTTGTATCCAGAAAGAAAATGTGCAGACTATCCGTGAAGCAGCGATGCGAGGCAACTTGGATCGAGTTGGAACGTTACTAGATATGGGCTTCAGCGCTGACGCCGAGAGTGTACGTGATGCCCATGCACGGGTTACTTCTTACTCGACTGACGTTCTTTTTGTCGCTTCTAAAGGCTATGGGATTGACTCCACTACTCGCAGCGTGTCAGAGCGGCCATTTAGAAGTTGTCCGCCGTTTATTGTCAAGTGGAGCTAGTGTAAACCATGCACATATAAAGACAGGTCGGACGGCGCTGATGGAAGCTGCCAGCCGTGCGAAACCACCAGTCTTAAAGGAACTTCTACGATACGGTAAGCTAGTATTGCATAAAACTTAATCAGAACGTTAAATTGTACTGTAAAGGTGCTCGAATTCACGTGGAGGACGAACAGGGCGAGACGGTGTTCGACTGCATGAAAGACGCTGCGAATCGACTGATCATTGAGCGGGCATGTCAAGTCTGGTGCAGTGAGAACGCTGCTCTATTCCCAACAGAATTTAGGCAAGTCTCGCTTGTTTACGCACTAATCAGGAAGCGACAGCGAGATATGTACGAAGCCGAAAAAGTAGCAACACGTAGAGAACTGACCCAATTAAAGCAGACACTTCAGCGGAAATGTGTCGAGGCAAAAGTCCGCTATGATCAGGATATACGGGGAAGCAGCTTCGAGCCTACACTCATGCGGAGACTTTCAGCGATGGAAATTGCCGACTCTCGATACGATACTGAGCGTCGTGTAGTGCTGCTAGAAATCCAAGATGCAGTCGACAGACTTCGCGACAGTGAACGGCCCTATTTTATACCTGAAGCAGCCATACTAAACATCCTGTCGTTCTGTGCTCGACACTGGTTTGAAGCTGATTCTCAGCGACCGCGGCCAACGAAGAGAAAGAAGAAAACTCGCACCAATTCTAGACTTGTCATCCTTTCAAATGTCGTTCCAAATGCTCTTCGACCACCACCAGATCAGCTTCCAGGAGATCTCGAAGCAGAATGGTGCTCCTTCCAACACACTATTAAGGTATCACGAAGTCAAACAATAACCGTAATCTCCCTATCTAACGAGCTTTTCACGTGTACTCTTAGGAACATTGTGATCAACTTGAGGCAGCAATTAACAACGAGCACTTTGACGTGGCGAATGGCGTCTCGAGAGATGCAAACGGGAATAGTCTCGCAACGCTCGACGTTTTCGTCGAGCAAGGGGAGAATCTACCCTACCGCGATCCGCGAATTGGTGACTTGGTACGACACCGTATCGTAGCCTGAAGATACAATTTGTTTAACATTGTGTCGTCTAAATTTCCAGATCGACCCTTATGTGCGTGTCTTCCTAAGATCCACTTCAGTTCTTGAAAGCAGTGAAGTATTCAAGTCGGAAATGCGCATCGCTGACCGCAATCCGGCGTGGGAATTCTGTTGTCAGATTCCAGCCGTGCCTTCGATCCGGAAGGAACTCGACATCCAAATTGTAGACGCAAAGCGAGAAGACATCGCAGGTGAAGTGACGATATCGTTGCGCTCTCTCTTAGACCAGAAAGACCACAAAGACTGGTACATGATGCCTCCAACACTGCGCCAGCAAATTCTCGAGAAAAAACCACGTGAACAACCGGCGCGAATCCGTGTGAGTGTAAAACTAACCCACACAAAGGTAACGTGAGCCAGCACTCTGTTTATTATTTCATAAGACTGATTTCTTGGGTTATTGCCACGCAGTCCATCGTGCTCACCCGCGAGCTTCAGCACCTACTAAAAACCCGCGAAGTACTTGTAAAAAAACGTCGAGATATTATCCAGAACGCTCTTCAAACCCGACTACACCAATTGCCATAGTTTTAACTCCAAAAAAACTAAAATGTCTGATCTATTCCTCGAATCTCTTGTGCGTACCGTGTGGCTTGTCGTTCGATTCCCTTCGAGGATTCCTATGCTTGCCACGGTAGTTATTTTTCGTTCCTTCGTGCGCTCTCTTGCTGTATTTGGCACTTGCCCACTCCGGTAGCTCCGGTAGCTTCACTTCTTCTCCCTCTCCAAGGCGTTTGTACAGATCCTCGACGTACATGTGCTTGATGAGTCCTGGCGGTCTAGCCGTCTTGAAAGCTTCCAAAGCGTCTGTGACGGTGTAATCCAGCCTCTTTACCATATAAGTGACGATGAGGTATCCCGTCCGGTTTAGTCCATGCGTGCAATGCACCGCAATACTCCCTTCAGGCTCTTTTGCCATAAACTCATCGACAATATCCATGAATTTGCCCACATCTCGGCCATCCGGGGGTCCGTTAAAGCCCTCGATCTTGAGCTTAACGTATTCCACCCCCGAATCCTTAAACTCGTGCTCTCCGTCGTAATATTTGAAGGTGTTCGTGAGATCAATGATCATCTTGACGTTGACTTTTTGGGCCTCTTGAGCCTCTAAGAAGTCCTTTGGCGTCCAGATTTCGCCCCTTTTGTTGTGGAATTGAGGCAAATACTTGGCATCCAGAGGCACTCGCAGCGGTAGGAACCGAGAGGTGCCCACTATTGCCCCCATCTTGGCCACATCGTCCCAATTGTCGGGGATCCGGTTCTTCTTCGGCATCTCGCGCCGTTTGCTGCGACTTCGGCGGCGATTTCGGTGCGAATTACGCGGCTCTGAGCGGCGATTTGGAGAGCGACTGCGGCGGCGACGACGTGGTGGCGACCGACTACGACTGCGACTGCGGGGCATGTGCAGGCAGCTCCACCCAGTCGATGGGGAGAAAAATAACTTGATTTTTGTATGGAGCTATTTATGGTTTTATCATTTAAAATATGGCAAATGGCTACATGTCGATATGCGGCGATCTTTGGCGTGCGGTGTCGATGTTCCGATCAATTTGGCGCATTCGCTCGGCAACGAGAAGAACTTGGTCGATATCGAGCTCGTCACTGGATGACTGGAGGTTTTGAAGCCGTTTGAGGCCGTTGGTGAATCCGTGGAGGAGCAGGAACGTTCGTTGGGAACGGACGAGTGCACAGTTGACGTAGTGTAAGAAGCTGAAGCGCTTGGGATCGGCGAGGAGTGCATCCCAGATGCGAAGCGTGTCGGTCATGGAGAACTCTCGAGCTAACAGTGTCATGTACCACCGGAAGCTGTACAAGTCCGAAGTCAATCCTACTGAATTCTAGGGTGAAAGTTTAACAGGTATCAGTAAGCGCGCGAGCTTTGCGTTGTTGCTGATAAACGTACCAGGTGCTGCCAAAGAGAAGCGTCATGCTGTCGAAGTAGTTTTGTTAGGCGTGTCATTTGTAAGTCAGCGCCACTGAGAGGGTTTTCCGAAGATCGACTATACAGAACCTTGAGCGATGCCATTATGGATGTGAAAAAGTGATAAGCGTCGGCCTCCACTTCCGATGCCAATACGGTGGCAGGATCATTACTACAGACATATATGACTGGCGCTAGAATCTCGTTCATGCCTTGAACGTATCCGATGTCTGGATGTAGTTTGGCAAAGACAAACAGGATGTACAGCATTTGTTGCTGTGCGATGCCCCCACCTGCGAAAAGTGTAAGCTCAGAGCGAGTTCGAAACACATCCTGGTAACAAATAGAAATGGCCGCACGGATTAACTGTCTGCGATACCTGTGTGCCACGTTATCAAGTCAGGATAAACATTCGTTGCAAAGGCTTACCTTCTCAATCTCTGTCATGAGGCAGATGTCGCTACGATGTTCACATTCTGAGCGAACAGTGCCATTGGCGCGTCGAGAGGCTGTGCCACCTACCAAGTCGCGCTTCCACCGCTCATAGTCGGTCCGGCGGCATTGCAGCTGACCGGGCCATTCGTGTGGGCTGCCTTTCACCACGCCAAGCAGCACACGCCACGCTTGCGGTCGGAGGAAACTTGAAGAGGCATGTAAGCTAGTTTTATTGCTGTCGGTAGTGCCCTCGTCTAGAATTCCTTTGAACACAAGTGTACGGAGCTCCTCGAGGTTAAATTTGCTTGGCAACAGCACTTGTTGCAGACGCTCCAAGCAGTCCATATCGGAGGCGGCGCCGTAGGTCACTGGAGACTATCCTTCATCGATAGCAATCGTGCAGGGGTGCTAGCGACGAAAATGAAGGGACAACCCGGAATAGCTTTCTTGAGTATTGCAGCACAATATTAACACCTTGGTGGACGAGTATTAATATGGACGAGTATTAATAAAGCTTTCGCTGTTCGCTACTGCATTGTTTATCCTCTAGGAACGTCTTTCAGCTGCGATAATGAGTCAAACAAATGCGAAACCTAGTTTTTTGTGTGTTCGTTATGCGGGAAGATCGCGAAGAGATGGCTACGCTTGAATATGATTCGCCGAGCAAGTTGAAGTCGTCAAACCAAGCAACAAACGTGTCGTTCTCGCCACACAAAAGCTTTCGTCCTATACATCACTTGCATGGTAAATCCGTGGAGTCGTCGACGCTGCAAAAAGATCACGGCATGTTCGCCCGGCTCGTAGCGCCCGAGCGAGGCAACGAGTTGTTGCAACTAGCCATGGGATGGATATTCTCGAGCGGGTCTGTGACATGTGCGCGTGCCATCAATACCCTCTTTAAAATGATACAAAATTGCAGTGGCTTCACACTGAAAGCATTGCGATTATCTAACTTTATATTAAATTCTACACACTACAGCAGCGGTAACTACATACTATTATTAAAAAAAATACATACATGTATCATCAGCTCCCTCTAGTCTGCACTCCCATCTTGATGACATCAGTGATCTCTCTTCCTATCAACCTTTGGGCAAATCTTTTGTGGCTTTTTGAGTCAAAAGCCGCCCTTCATCGCCACCCTATACAAATGCAAAGTTCAACATTACGCGACATGAAAACCACCTCCTTGGTCTTTCCTCTTATTGGCTAAAACTCGCTTCCCGCCGTTCTGATTCGCCAGCACTAATTCCGAAGTTCCTTTTCCTTCTCGAGGGGGGAACACAATCAAAAAGCCACCGAGCCGAGAGAACCGCTCGCCATGGCGCAACCAGGCTCCAGCTCTACGTCCGTGCCCCCCACGCCCTCCAATGGCGACGTCTCCAACGTGAACCCAGAGCTTCTCCGCAGTATGATGGACTGTGTGGACACGTCGCTCTTCTCCCCCGCTCAATTGGCCAACTGGACGCAAATGAAGGCGCGACTCACGTCCGCAGTCGAGCACAAGACGCCCGTATCGCTCACAACTGGCGACTTGGCCATGGTCAAGACGGAATTTGCACGCAACGAGGACTTCCGCCAGCCTCTGCACCGCGAGGCCAGTATCCAGGACGTCCTGGCTTGTCTGCTGGACCAGCAGCCGCCGTCAGCGCGCTTGATGAGCTCGCAGAACGCGGGCGGCAGCTTCCTCGTGAGCTCGGAGAACGCCAAGCAAGAAGTAGACAGCAAACCGTCGCTCAAGAAGCTTCTGAGCTCCAACGACTTCTCCATGACGGAGAAGAAGGAGAGTCTTCGCCACTTACTGAGTTTCATTGACAATTCGTTTGCGAGCAACACGCCTGAGCCTTTGACGCAAGTTTACAAGGACTGTGAGGCCGGGACACTGCAGCGACTGTCGAGTCTGCAGCTCATGAGGAGTTTTATGACGCCGACTCCGCAAAATACGGGGAATACGCAGACGAATGGAGGGATGGGCACACGCACGACGAGTTTTGAGATCATCCAGGCCATGCTGAACGCCACGTCCAACCAGGCGATCCAGAAACCCATGACGAGTCAGGACAGTTTCAGATTCCAGCATCTAGCCAGAACTCTGGAGTCTATTGAGACGGACGTCTCTGCCATTGACAACGAAGATTACGGAGGCGACGACGTGGTGCAAGTGGATAATCTGGACAATTTACTGGACTACCATGGATCAAACGGTGCGTCAGCTACCACTACAGCCACAAGCAATGTACAGGCTTCGTCACAACCGCAGTCGGCGGGTTTCGTTGACACCCAGACGCTGCTGAACCCTCCGCCTCGTAACATGTACTCAGAGATGACCCCGCCTGTCTCAACGTATGGTCAGTATATGGACAGCCAAGGCTACAACCCGACAGTGGCGACGCCTGCCAATTTGCCTACAATGGCCATGACTCCGCAACAGAGTATGTCGTACCAGCAGCAACAGCAACAGCAACAGATTTTGCAGCAGCAATTGATGCGTCAAGAGCAGCAACAGAAACAACAGCAACAGTACAACCAGCTTTATCAGAACGCGCTATTACAACAGCAACAGAACGGACTCATGATGTCTGCGCCCGGATACGTCGGCGCCAACCAGCCCATGCCTCAGTTCCCCAGTATGCTCATGCAGCCTGGGGCCGCTTTACTCCCGCAGAAGCAGCAGATGAGAGGCCTCCCACAGCAACAAATGCGGATATCGACACAGAATGGCAAGCCTATCAAGACTGACGCTAATGGAACGCAACTATGCTCAGCACTGGGCTGCAACCACGCGGCGCGTGTTAAAGGAATGTGCAAGCTACACGGTGGAGGAAGACGATGCAAGGTGGATGGATGTATGAAGAGCGCTCAGACTGGTCACTTGTGTATTGCTCACGGTGGTGGCAAGCCTTGCAACGTTGAGGGTTGTCCGAAGACGGCACAGTCGCGAGGTCTGTGCAAGCAACACGGTGGTGGCGTGCGATGCAAGTTCGAGGGATGCACTAAGAGCTGCCAGTCCGGAGGATTCTGTCGTGGTCATGGCGGTGGTAAGCGATGTGAATACCCGAACTGTACCAAGTGGGCACAGAAGAACGGACACTGCGCGAAACACGCACAGGAGATTGCCGCACAACAGCTACAGCAACAACAGGCGCTGCAGGCACAGATGCAACAACAACTTGTGCACCCTTAGCGTGTTTTGAATGAAGTAGCTATCGACTATCAGATGCCGTACAAAGAGTAAAGAGACGCAGTGCTGATACAGCGCAGCAGATTAGGGGCGAGCATGTAGGAAGTAGGTGGATATCAGCGATGCTGCTCAAATAATAAAGCAACAGTCGGCTGAATTGCATTATCAGCATAAATGATGGTACGGTACTCTCTACGGGCGTGGTGGTACGTTAGAAGAGCTGATTAGGCAGCCAGCCTCATCACGACATTCAGCATATACGTAATTAGTGACTCGCTAGCTACTCCAACCAAAACTAAAAACGCGTTCCTCCAAACCTTTTCAAAACAAACATTACGTGCATCTAAAGGAGACTGGTGAATCAGGGGCCATGATGCGTTAAATACTCTCATCTTGACTCCAAAGCCCAGTTGCAATACCATTATTATAGTCGTGAATTTAGTATTTAATTTGAGCCGTTTGGAAGATTCAGTGCGCAAGCCAATTCAATCAGAAAACAAATAGGACTCTATGCTGCGCCATTACTCAAAAATCAAGGATTTTTTGTATAATCTATTACGAGAATAAAGGCGTTGTCTAATCCAGTAGCGGTGTTAGGCTGCTATTTTTCAGTGAGCCTACCCGTCGAATAAGCAGCCCTCACGCTTTCACTTTATCACGATAAGATACCTCATCAGTCTACGTGGGACCTTAGTTGAGCGTTCAAGAATTTTGTTAGTTTGAGTCTGAAAAAACAAAGGGTTAGAGTAGTTTTGATTTAGAATGGTTGAGAACAGAACAATGTACGGGAAGCACCACTCGCAAGCAATAAGATAACTAAACAAATTACTCATGTAGTAGTATTTATTTAAAAACACTTTCTTGTCTAAAATTGCAAAAAAAAGTCACCTCATGATTGGTCAAGTTTTCACATAACTTCTTTTTCATGTATTCGATGGACCTTCATGCAGCAAACGCCTTCGCCGTCCCGCGTCGACTGTTTGCCGGCCGAAAGCGCCGCGCAGATGTCGCCAATGACATTGACAGCGCTACGTTCTTCACTGCTGACGACTTTGCAGCATTTTCTGTGCGTGGCGATGCCCACGAGTCGCGGCTTTATGAACTACTGGAGACCCGTCGGCGGACCATCCTCACACCGGTTAAAGAGTCGAATTCTTCCCGGAAACGCGCTGCTGCAATGAAAATCAAGCCACAGTCAACGCACTTGGTAAAGTTACTAGTAGAGGCTATTGAGAGTCATCGGATTCAAGCTCCAGAGAAAATGTTGGAGCTCGACAACGCACGTCGAAGAGTTTCCGGATTCTCGGTGGCCCAACACGAACAGTACCTCATGCTGCAACACAAGCTGTTTCAGGCTCAACAGGTGCAGAGCAAACGATTTTTGATTGTAGCGAGAGTGATAACGCATACGGAGAAGCTGACAATTTTTTGCTGGGGTTTTGGCTTTTGTGGAGAGTAGCGTGGACTTCCGGAGGTGCTAGCATTATCGCAAGACGAAGCTAAACAGTGGCAACATATGAAAGTGGAGGTCGAGAAGGAGCAAATAGGTTTTTGCAGGATGATGGCAAGAAATTTGGCTGCAGAAGCTGCTTTGAACGAGGCACAAGTGCCGCTGGCTGTGGAGTCGTGGGTAAGTGGAGTGTTGTTATAAGTTTATGATGTTTTGTTTTAATGCTAATTGGGTTAATGCTGAATTTGCAGTATAACGCGATGCTTACGCAATGCTGGAACGATATTTATCGTCTGTATCCGAGGTGGTTTGAGCCGTGCGTGGCTGTCAAATTGCCTACTGATGGTGCTCCTAGTGGCAATAACCCAGCGGCGATAAAAGCCAAAGAGGTTGCTGCTCGAGGAGCATGCTGCGCTATTGACCTAAGAAAACTTGTGGCTGGCCAGACGCTGAGGAATGCTGCGGGTGATAGCGGAGGGTTGGATGTGGTGTCTCCACGCCAGGCCATTTCAGCGGATCCCCTGGCGGAGCAATTGATGGAGAAGTACGACTGCGACCTGGCCATCTCATCGTCTACATTGGTCACTCTCTTTGACAGCGACACGTCGACTTGCTTCGCCCATGTTGTAAGTTAACAGTTATATTGTTGTATGAATCATTCAAGTATTAACTAGTGTGAACTATGCAGCCTGCAGGCTGGGGTATTCCAATGAAAAGCCGAGCGATCATCCACGAAAGTAATGGTACGAAAAAGCGGATCTTTCTGGATCGCCCACTGCCCGGTATCACTCCAAGCACGCGAGAAAAAGTAGCAGAAGCTGGACGCGCTGCCTTACTATCACGCATTGAGGTATGTTTGTTGTAGTTTAGTACAGTCAAGTGAAAACATCTAACGTATTGTGGTACAGGCCGAGTCTGTTATTGAAGGATCAACAGGTGGGAGAACGGCGTATCATGTTTGGCAGCTTGATGATAAGCGGATTCTCGTCCGCAGCACCACACACGCAAGTGTGGTTACACCTACATCGTCTGAGGGTGCAGATGGCTCGAGTAAGACTGCACCGTTGAGTGTATTCGTCAAGCCAGATTATCAGTTGCTAGGAGTCGAGGAGCAGTTAACAACGAGCGAGAGATGCCGCTTCTGGTTGCATTCGTGGCTTCGCGGTGGTTCTGCCGTTCTAGTGGCCCGAGTGAACCCCAAGAACGACACGATTACTTCGTGGAAGACTCATTCCCCAGCCTCGCTCATCTACGGAGATAGCGCCCAGCAATCACTTCCACTCGAATATTTTGAGTAAGTTCTCGAATTATTGTTTTTGGGGTTACCTGTACTAACTATTTCTATGCTATTAGTCCCTCATTGAAGTTTCAGTGGTTATCAACGCTGTTCGCAACACTGGGAGATATCCCTGTAGGGAACTATCTTTTGCAACCACAGGACGGATACGGCCAAAGCACTTTTGGCAAGAAGCGTGGTGGTATTGAGGTCCTGATGGCTAGTACTGAGCTTGCAAACGATTCGCCAATTGATTTGTACAGCTTCATGCCGAAGACTGCCAGTACACAGCAAGCGCCCTCGTTAACGACGCCCGACGTAGTGGCATCTGCTTGCACTGTCCTTCCATCGTGGAATCTACGCGATCGTATCCCGTACACATACCAGACAGGCATGTACTGCCTACCTTTCTTTCTAGAGGGAATTTGTTCGACCGTATCCAAGGGTGAATGCTGCGATCTCGCTCATTTGCGTCTTCCGGAGCAACAAACTGGAAGTTTAAAGAAACCAGTGAGGGCGAAACGATGGGGCTTTGAGAACTACACGAAGGTACTGAAGAAGGCGACACGTGCGAACTTTGAGATACTGACTCGACCGAAATGGGTGACACTGAACTACGCATTCTGCGGAGAAGACAAGCCCCCACCTGATGTTTCTAGCATTACCGACGTACACGCACCGGTGCATTGTTCCAAACCATTAGGACAATGCTCGCTGCCCCATTTTACTCTGCACCAGATCCTTGAGCGACTCGCAGACGACCTCCTACGCAAGGGACGAGGGAAGCGACGGAATCAGAAGAACGAAAACCGAAAGCAACACAAAGCGTCAGAGTCACAATTGAGTCAGTGAGATACTTACTGCAAATATGCTGCTCCTCCCTTCAGGTCGTCTGAGATTCGTAACAAGTCAAACTTGACGACTACTATGTGTTCTAGAATGCCAGGTATGGATTGCCTTTATTTTCTAGATGAAAAGTATTTGAGCATTCCCAAAGGTAAAAGCTGTAATTTTGCTCTTCATCAATACATGGTACTGAAGAACGGCACGGAGATACTGATTAGTTCGAAATGGGTGACATTTAACTACGCGTTCTGCGGAGAATGCAAGGCCCCACCTACTGAGTCTAGCATCACCGTGTTCCAACCCCCCATTGTATTCTCCACTGACAGGCGACCCGTTACGCAAGGAACGATGAAAGTGATGACCACAGGAGAACGAAAGCAGCGCAAGACAGCAGATCCCAGTTAGCCACACTTTACAATGCATGTAGTGGCCACATTGACCCCGTCAGTTCTTTGACAGCTTATTACTTCTATTCAGTACTTGTAAGTACTGTAAACAAACTAGAAATAGTTTGTTATCGTCCTCTGTGTTGGTCCGACGACTCTAGCCACGTTGCGAGCGACGATGAGCCCAAGATGAACCCCCCACACTTCCTCGGGCCAAGGAGCTTCCGACGGGATGATAAAATCATCAGGAATGCCTTCATCGCCACCGAACTGCGTTGCGTAAATGTCGAGCAACGGAACAATACGCTTCTGCCATGCTCGAGCGGACAGTTTCAGATTGATCCCTAACGAATCCAGCAAATCTGCATTACGACCAAAGTGTCCCAAATAGGTTCCTTTGCTCCGCATATCACGGAGGATCGATCCTAATTTCGTCCCCCACGCACTCCTCGGCCAAGGATCTTCATATGGAACAACGAACTTCTGCGGGATTTTGCCATTCTTGAACACCTCAGCGTATCCTCGAATACCTGGAAGAATATGTTGGTTCCAGACGGCCTCGTCGCGATTCCAAGCAAAACCGATCGTGTCTAGTATCTCTTTATCGCGAGTGGCTTGCTCCACGTATGCTGCATCCACGCGCATTCTATTCACCACCTCACCAAGAGTCATTCCCCACGCCATCTTCGGCCACGGCTGACAACACGGTACTTTAAAGTCCTGTCGAATCAAACAGTGCCCGAATTCTTGTTCATACGTTTTGAGTGAAGGAAGGATTTTCTCCGTCCAGTCGCGTTCTGCTAGGGTCGTGAAGCAGAACCCCATCTTCTCGAGCTCATCTTTGGATGCCGCCATTTGAGTAGCATAATTTGTCCCATGTCGCATTGCCCGAACTATAGATCCAAGTAATACACCCCACGTAGCCTTCGGCCATGCATCGTTTCCCTCCGGCACCACAAAATTGTGAGGCACATCTGTGGTACCGTGCAACTTCTGGAATTGACGGAGACTCGGCATGTAAATGTGGTCCCATTTGTACTGCGCCACATCTTGTACAAAGCCTATCCTCTCCAGTTCCTCGATCATCTGCACCGACAAAGCCTTCCCGCCTGTTTGGAATTTACTTCGTGTCCGAATGCGATTTACTGCCTGCCCAAGTCTCAAACCCCAAAAAGATTGGGGCCAGCTCAAATCACCCGACGGTACAGTGAACGGACGTGGCACCACCAGGTTTCCATTCTTCTCCCTGTATATCGCCAGCGCTGTCAGCATCTTCTCCTCCGATGCACTCGTCTTCTGGCGCCTTCCAGCCGTTTGCTCCCTATTCTTGAGGTCGTTCAGATGTGCCACAGAGGAGCTACAATCGCTCGAATCGCCACATCCTCTCGATACTAATGAGGTGTAGCAGCGTGAGATCAATGGAGCGTATGAGTTTCCTTCTCCGTATACCTGGAGCGGCCCCGCGAGGCGCCGCGCGTGACGCACTGGCAGCCGCAGCATTAGGACCACTGACGGAATGGGGGGTTGTGATTGGCGAAATATAAAATTGAAAGTTACTAGTATGTTTTGCCGCCGGGAAACTGATTAATGTACTAAACTTTAATGAAATTTGCAATACTATCCTAAAAAACCGAAATGAATTTAGGGAACATTTTATTACATGCATTTATTTTAAAAAAATAATATTTAAGCTTCAATTATTTAAAATAATTGAAGTTTCGCAATCCAATCAAGTTTTTACAAAGTAATATATGAAAATATACTAAGTATTAAATAAAGACTTGTTGGACCTCATTTGTTACCAGATATGAAAGCCTTCATTGAAAGGGCATCAGAGGGTAACCAAGTCAAATTGAAAGGACAATAGCTCCAGCAACAAGTAAAGAACAGTTTAAAAGTGCTGGCTACACCATCTTCTTGTCCTCTTTTAGGTAGTCATCGCTCGTCTAAAGTCCGGTAAGAAGCGGCCGTCTTTGCTGCACGCGCGGCTTGTCAACCTGTCGCAGCAGTTTGAAGATGCCCGTGCCGAGAGGAATCGGAATACCCATGATAATACACTCACTGACGCCCACAATAGCATCCGTACGTGAGTGGACTGCGGCATCAAAAAGATGATCCGTGGTCTTCTCGAACGATGCCAGCATGAGCACACTCTCCTTCATCTTGGCGATACCGAAGCGTGTGATACCCAGCACCTCACCCTTGAACGTCATGATATCCGACAGCAGCATCAAGTGACGCCTGTCGATACCAATACCGTACGCGCTCATGATGTAGTTGACCTCAGAGCTGATAAGTTCACGCGCGGCCTCAATACCCAGCGTCTTCTCCACCTCGATAATGTGGTTAGACGTAGTGTGAAGTCCGTCCACACCCGGGATACCCATGACTTCAGCGAGACCGTAGCCCTCAACCAGCAAGTGAAGCGACTTGGCTGCGCTCGAGTCCTGCACTTCTTCATAGTTGATCACCGCACGGTTCACCGTCGGGATACCCTGCACAATCACACCCGGTAGTTCGGCCTTGAGCGCCTGTAGAGCAAAGTACGCGCCGCGTGTGTCTCCCTTGGCACCCTTGTAGTTAGGAGGTGCTAGCAGACGTAGTTTATCGGGACAGCGAGCGTTCAATAGCACATGCTGCTCCTTCAGTAGACGCAGCACACCACGAGGACCTACACCCACGGCGTTCAGGATACTGTTACGTACAGAACGCGCCGTGATGTTAAGGTGAAGCTGCTCGATAGCAGTCAAGTCTAACTTGACCGACAGATACGCTTGATCACGAGCAAAGACTTCCTTGATGTGCACGGCGATCTCTCCCAGCGTCGTCTTCTCAATCCGACCCTTAACAATACGCGCCGAACGCTCGTCAGTCTTGCACACCAACGCGGCCGTGATAATGGGCGTACTAATGACCTTGGACGCATTGATAATCTCCTTCAGACGCGGCACACCGAGCGTCACGTTCATACTAGCGACACCGGCAAAGTGGAAGGTCTTCAGCGTCATCTGCGTACCAGGCTCAGAGATCGACTGCGCGCCAACAGCACCCACTGCCTCTCCAGGCTCCATTTCAGCGCGGTTGTATTTGTACAACGAGATTTCCAGCAGCTTCTCCACCTGCTTAGTCGTGATACGACACACATTGTGCGAGAGTAGCCACGCGGCCTCCTCCTTCTCCTTAGTTCCGTCCAGGCCTGCACGCTTGGTCCACTCAGCACGAGACTTGGCGGTCTTGAAGCGTGTTCGTTCCCACTCAGGCAGACCAACCTTGTCCAATCCCTTTTGCTTGTACGTAGTCAGGTCCATGCTCATGTCCTCGTCCGAATCCTCCGTATCATCGTCCGAATCGTCCTCAGGTTTCATCAGGCGACGACGGCCTTGAGGCTTGGTCAGCTTCTCCAGTTTCGTAGAGATTTGAATCTTCTTTTCCTTCTTCTCTCCAGTCTCCGACTTGGACTTCAATACGCTGGCCGCTTCATCATCATCAAATGCCTTCTCCAACTTCGAAGCATACGTCTTGACCTCTTTATCCATCGAGTCAATGCCACAACTCGTACGGTTGGCAGCGATTTCACTCGCAACGGAGCATAGGAACTCTTCGATCTCAATCAAAAACTTGCGTCCAGTCGGCAAAATAGCCTGGAACTGCGGACGCTGCACAACCTGCTTACCCAAGCGACGAAGCTCAAATGGTAGCAATGCCGGAGACTCGTGATCAGGTAAAGTATTACGAATGTGTTCCAGCAGACGGTGGAAGTCCACGGGTCGGTCATCGCCTTCCATGTACGCCGGGTTTAGCCCATCGTCACCGTAAGTAAACTGCACCACTGAGCCTTCGGAGTTGCGCACAGTTTGGTCGTATTGGCACGATAGATCCTCCAGAGCCTTCATCAAACGACGAGCCATGTAACCTGTCTCGGCCGTCTTCACAGCAGTATCGACCAGACCTTCACGTCCACCCATGGTATGGAAGAAGAATTCCGTCGCCGTCAGTCCGCTGTAGAACGAGTTGGCGACGAAACCCTTGGCACTGGCGTGTAGAGCATGCGGCAGGAAGTGAGGCAGCGTACGGTTCACAAAGCCCTCTGGAACACGCTTGCCACCCACGGACTGCTGACCCACACACGCCATCATTTGCGAGATGTTAAGAGCACTACCCTTCGAGCCACACTCAGCCATAATACGCGGGTTGTTGTGGAACGGAAGCGTGCGCATACACTCGGCACCAGCAGTCTCACGCAGCTTACCAAGTAGACCGTTAAGTTCGCTCTCTAGCGACTGGATGGCATTGCAACCAGGCTTCAACGAAAGCTTGCCACGTCGGTATTCCTCAATAGAGTTATTGGCAGCGTCGTAACCAGCCTGCAGAAGCTTCTGTTTCTCCTTAGCAAGCTCCTCCGACGGCGTAACATCGTCAATACCGATCGAGAAACCCTTAAAGTTGCCCAGCCAACGCGCACACAGCTTCGCCAAACGATTCATGCATCGCGCTGCCTCGTGAGATCCATGATCCCGAATCAACACGTAGAAAAGACCCTGCTTGCTGCCATCACCCAACGTTTTCTTGCCCAGGTTACCGCAAATGAGCTCACTGTTACGGAAGCAGACGTATCCATCCTTCCAGCACATGTACTTGTTGTTCGTGTAGTTGCGCTCCTTCAGCTCCAGATTTGCCAGCACCTTCGTTTGAGAATTAGGCTTAACCAACAGACTGATAACCTGTTTACCCGTCCACAGACGCACCGGTACGATAATTGCTGGAGGAGGCAGCTCAATGTGTTCGTTCGCGTCGCTCATGATCGAAATGACCTGACAGAATTGCTCCCGATTGAAAAAAACATTCTTCTGCGTAAGCAGATACGAAGCTGTAAGGAAATCCTGCGTGGCTGCTACTAGCGGCTCACCATTGCGAGGCGTAATCAAGTTCTGCTCCACTCCCATCAGTGTAATAGCCTCCGTACGCGCCTCCTCCGTCTGTGGAAGATGCATATTCATTTCGTCACCGTCGAAATCGGCATTGTAAGGAGAACACACGCACTCGTTGAAGCGGAAGGTACGCCACGGCATCACCTTGACACGATGAGACATAATCGACATCTTGTGGAGCGAAGGCTGACGGTTGAACAGCACAATGTCGCCGTCTTCCATGTGACGCTCCACGATGTCTCCGATCTTGAGTTCATCGGCCAAGCTCGCGCGATCGCCATACATCAAGTTCTTGGTGAATTTCTGTCCTTCAATACGAATAATATTCGCACCAGGGTGGACATTGGGTCCATTCACGACGCACTTGCGCAGTTTCTCGATGTTGTAGCGCGTCACCTTCTCCGGGTACGTCATCGTCTTGGCCACATGTTCAGGTACACCAACTTGGTCAATCCGTAGGTTCGGATCGGGCGAGATAACTGTACGACCAGAGAAATCCACACGCTTTCCGGACAAGTTGCCACGGAATCGACCTTGCTTGCCCTTCAGACGCTGACAGAGGCCACGGATGCCAGTCTTCGCTCCAGGAGGCTTCACTAAGCCTGGAGTGTCGCCATTCATCAACTGTGCCACCTGAATCTGCAAGAAATCCCAGTCCTCCATGACCATCTTCAACGACGCGCCCTTCTGCAGTGCAGCACGGAGCGCGAAGTTCACCTGTACGATTTCTTGAAGCTTGACGGTAATATCGTCCTCGTTACTACCCGTTCCTCCATCCATAGCCACAGATGGACGAATGCACACAGGCGGCACCAATACAGAGTTTAAGATAAGCTTCTCTGGGCGTCCTCCATCGGCGTCCACCCACAGCAACTCACAGTCTTGATCCGGGATCTCCTTGAACAGCTGCTGTACCACGAGAGGGCTCAGATCTTCCTGTGCCTTGGGTAAATGAGCTCCGATCTCCGGATTATTAGCTTGAGCCTCTGCGAACTGAGCCACAAACACGTTCCTCAAGTCGTGAGTGGCCTTGGCGCGGTACTTCTCGTGTACCAGTTTTAACGTGGTGCTCGTGACCTTGCGCACTGTACCGTTGATGGCGTCACAGTGCGGACACTTGACTGTCTTCTTACATAACGTGGCGATCTTCTTACGGAGACCCACGAGCCGCAGCACGTCGGCCTTAGGGTCTCTCATCCTCCTAAGGAAGAGCTCTCTTTCCGTCGGTGGCAGTAGCACACGACTGCAGCTCTTACAGATATTCTGCAGAATCTCCGTGATGGCCTTAAAGTAGCCGATGTGGAACACGGGAAGCTCCAGTTTAATGTAGCCAAAGTGACCCACACAGTCCGCCAGCTTGAGGTGGCACGTCTCGCATGTGTCCTTCTTGTTGGACACACCCAGACGCTTATCCAACACGCCGTTGGCTTGAGGCTCGCGCGTCTGCACCTTGAACAGGTCCTTGGACTGGACGCGAAGCTCCGACATGCGCATCATGTCCACATCCGAGAGAAGTCCGAAGTTCAGGTGACTGATCTTGGCCGGACGGTCATTCTCCAGCACGAGCTGCTTCACCAGCGGGTTGCGCCGCTCGCCGCGGCCGCCCATGCGACCGCTCTGCATGGCCTGGAACGAGTGCGGAATTGGCTGAATGGTCTTTATGGCTCGTGGAGGATTATTGGTTGATGTAAAATGGGTACATGGTGCCGGTCTTGATGCCAAATAAACTGTGATACTTAATAGTTTTCACGCTCGGATATTTTGTCAAATCAAAGAAGAGAATTTGTTTTTACTGTCAAGCTGAGATTAAACAAAAACTACTTCTAAAAAGTGGTTTTTAGAAGTAGTTTTTTTTTTCTGGGATAGAAAGCACTTTAGTGCTGAAAAGTACTTATGTCTTTGTCGCGAGCAACGTGCTCTTACCTCTGGCCACCACTGACTGTTTTGGATTATCCGCGTTGCCAAACAATTTTTCGAACTGCTACGACTTGGCAGAACATATTACTCCCATTTGAGCCGCGTCTTGTACAAAATCCATTCTCTCCTGTTCCTCGATCATCTGCGTTGACAAAGCCTTCCCGCCTGTTTGCGATTTACTCCCTCCCCCATTTCAACCCCCATCAAGATATTGGGGCAAGGTCATATCATCCGACGGTACAGTGAACGGGGAGGGGGAATCTTACTTCTGAGCGCCTCTGGCGGACTTCTGAGTGGCTACATTAGTTGGCGCCGAAATGAGTGGGCTGTTGACTTCTGAGTACGGCTTGGGGGACTTCCGAGCGGATGCAGGAAATATGGAAATATGAGCGTCAATGAAAAGTAATGTATTGATGAAATAGTAGTGCTACCTGTTTCAACAAACTACTTCACGCAGTGAATTGTGCTACCCTGGGGCCATTCCTGTTTCGTTTGCAAAGCGAATGGCTTCAGCAAGCGTTTGACACTCGAAATATTCAATAGAGCCGTCAGATAGCAACACTTTCCACTTGTACGCGCCGCGCCGATTCTTCCACGTACTCACCACACCAGGAATGTTTTGGATTCTCGATTAAGACGGGAAAGTTTAGTAGACGACTTGGATTCGCTAACAGTAGCGCAATCAGATTGTCAACATCAAAAAATGCTGTTGATTTGCCATCTCGAGCCAACGCGCGGGGAACTTTCCGTGGACGACCGGGAGGCTTTCGCGCTGGAAGTGCTTGCAAAATCGTCGATAAGTGTCATCGAGCGACAATATGAGAGCACACCCACCCTGTCACGAAGTAACTTCTGCATGTACACAGATACTTCGATCGAGCAAGTAGTGCCTGACAGCAAAAACAAGCAAAGTGCCAAATTACGTTCAAAGCGCTGTAGTACATACCTCCTGGCGGGTCCACACAGGTTGAGCAATGTCGTGGTCAATGTTGATCGTGTGGTCGCGAATTTGCACATTTTCATGCTGTTTAGGTTACCATCATGCGGGCCATGGGACACGTACTTCGCTGAATTGTAGAGGATCGCCTGGATTAAGCGTGCCGGACCCCTTCCTTGGTACACATAACGAAAATTCTCATGCAGAGTGAGTTGGCTAGCTGCGACAACCCACTCGTTTGCTAAAGCCCCACAATAGTGACCAAAAGAAGATACAGCGTCAGCTCCATTTCCAGCGTGAATCATAACACTGGGAAGGACGTCGTTTAACACACGAGCTGTAGATGCGCGTAGCGATTGAATAACACTTTTCTTGAGGCTGCGGTGATGCGATTCAATGGGATTCTGATTCGGGAGAACACCGGCAACTCCACTTGACACGCGATACCAACGATACCAATTCGTGGACAGATACTTAGCTTCCAACCATGTCGTGTATGCTTCTTCTCCACACGCTCTCCAATGTGCAATCACTATATCACGCATAGCCGAAAATTGAGCAGGGCTTCGGGCTTCGTGCAAATAGTCTAGACACACACGGGCGATTTCAAAATTGACTGCTTCTCGCCGGCCTTGCGTGCAAGATGAGCCCAGCAATTTAGCAGCGTAATTTTTGACCACACTGCCTTAAACGCATTTGCAATTGCATCAGCATGATCAAGAGACCCAAACCGAAGACGCAGCTCAAGACCGAAAAATTCCAGCGATCGTTGGCGCACAATTGAAAACATCTCAGTATATGGTCGCTCATTTTCAGACTTCACGAACATGTAGGCCCAGATGAACGTACTTTTGCCGATCAAAAGCAACAACAGCAGATCCAAAGCAGACCAAGGTCCACCCACCAAAGTGCACCTTGTATCCGTCACACCGAGAACACCATCTTCACCTTGGCCGCAAATTGAAAATGCAACATCCGGAAATATTTTTCGCGAGGTGCACACCAATCAGGATCCGAAGCATCAGAAAAGCAACCCAACACAATTACATCGTTTTGAGTTGACGACGCCACATCAACAAATTCAACTCGATCAGCTTCCAGAGAAAATAAATTCACGGTTTTACCAAAAAAAAACTTGAGTCTCGCATAGACGTCCACCAGCCCACTTCAGTAAATCAGCATAGGTCCGGACACTTTTGCCTGAACAGTACAAGTAAATTAGTACCGCATAATAAAACAAATTATTGATTGTTTGACTCACCTGCTGCGAGCTTGCTCAAATATTGCTTCCTGTTCTTCAACTGTTTCTCGGTTGGCAAAAATCTTAGCTTCTCTGGATTGTTGGCGCACACTTTATCTAAGAGGACAAGGCAAGCTTTAGGAGCATTGCCTCTGAGGAGACTATCGACCTCTCCGAGAATTGCTCGATTTATACCAATCTTAGCCACATTGGACATTTCCTCAGCATGGGCACCAGTAGCTTGGAGTGTGTGTTTGCTGTCTTGCAAGTGCAGACGCAGGAAATACGTGCAGGAAAGGTGCGATGCGCACCGATATGTCGTTATCATGGCTCCAACTCTAGCTGACTTGTGATAAACTTTAAAACGATACGAGGAGTGGCAGTCCACGAAATCGCCGGCTTGTTTAAAAGATGAAAATTCACCAATCACTAGGGCATCGTCGGGCTGGGACTGCGTTCGGTCTCGAAACTCTTCTCCCTCGGGTTCGGAATCAGAAGACGCCACATGACCGTCCTCCGTTGCCATCGTGGCCGCAGTGGTGCTAGTTGGCAAGTGAAGAAATGCACAGGGCCCTGAAATATACCCTCCAAAGTTGCTAAAGGACATGGACTCCTTCACAGCCAACCACAGCATTTATTCCTTCACAGCCAACAACAGCATACATTAGCAACACACGTCGCACTAGGGCAATTGGAAGCACTACACGTTGAAGTCTTCAACACCATTCAATAAAATGTTTCTTACATGTTACACTCATTTGTCCTCTGCCACCCAGAAGTCCTCCGTGTAATAATGAGGAAGGATATTGTGATGGAGTGGGGTTCGCAAAATCACGTTGCGATCCACTCAGACACACAGTGCCCTGGACTGCCGACT
>NW_008649022.1:415906-428576 GCF_000247585.1 Phytophthora nicotianae INRA-310 | reverse complement strand
CGATCGTGTATCCAAATGATTGCACCATGTCGATACACTCCGATGATTATGTAATCCTCCCGGATGATGATGTAATCACTGATGCACCGTCGTCGTCCTTGTCGGTCGATCGTGTATCCAAATGATTGCACCATGTCGATCCACTCCGATGATTACGTAATCCTCACGGATGATGACGTAATCACTGATGCACCGTCGTCGACCACGAGTCTCAGGGCTGGATCGGGTCACTTCCCATCAATCAGCTTCTTGTTCGCAAAAGCCAACTGGCGCTTTACCACAATAATACTCACAGAAAAGGCTCATAATAGTCCGCTTCTTCGCTTGTCCGATCGGAAGTCCGCATGTTGCCGCTCAGAAGTAATCCGCACCCGTGAACGGGTGGGGCATCAGGAAGTTCCATTCTTCTTGTATGTCGTCAGCACTGTCAGCATCTTCTCCTCCCATGCACTCGCCAACCGGCGATTTCCAGCCTTTTGCTCCCCATTCTCGTATCGGCGAAAAGGGGCCACAGAGGAACTACCATCACTCGAATCACTGCCCACTCCCGAAACTGTTGAGCTGTAGCAACAGAGATCAATCGAAAGAGCGAGTTTCCTCCAACATCTACCTGGAGCGGCCCCACACGTGACGCACTGGCAGCCGCAGCATATTATCTTTAGAAACTAGGGCTGCGCGAGACTGGTATAGGATCTGAAACTAACTAAGACGTCGGATACATGCTCATGACTATGTATGACGGATGCGCCATAAAATGCTGTAACAATATAACAAGTACTATTATCAATCCTACGAGAGCTAAAACTATAGAGGCTCGCAAATATAGCGGAGGTGTGCTACAGAGACGAATGGTAATGGTATATAGGACGAGGAAGCAATAATGTACTCGTGCTTTGGCTGACAAGGTCCTACCGATCATGGAAATACTCAAAAAAAAAAAAGATGATGACCCTGAAGTACGCATCTATTGCACCTGCTCGTAGTCGCAGCATCTGCTCTGTGCTAGGAAAGGAGCCAATTTCAATTCGATTAGACGGTTTGCTAGTATTATCCTTGAGACATGTGACGCTCATGTATTTGCCGTTCAGCCTCTCCAATCGTAGTACCCAGAACAGTAAATGGAGCTTGAAGACTTTGGAAGCTAGGTAAGACTGAGGCTGAAAGATATTTATGCATTTTAAGTGGATCTAGTAAAAGAAAACCCCCTCTGTCGATTATGAGGCATCACTGAGCTTCCGTAATGGGTCTTGACGTCAGTCACAAAACTAAGCGGCTACAAAACTAAACTCATTGTCAAACTTCGCTTTGGGTTGTACTGGAATATGTATTGATTTACCGATAGTGCCCATCCCACCACGTTAAACCTTTTGGTATCGCTACTGACGTATTGATATCTATACCGGTATACTGGGATGACCATCCTACCGAAACAATTAATCCTTAACAGATACTTTCAGGTATTCGAGGATACGCGGAGGTATTCCAGATTGTAAAATCCCGCAGAAGTCCGTGGTTCAACATAAAGATCCTTGGCCGAAGAGTGCGTGGGGGACGGAATTAGGATCAGTCCTCCGTGATATGGATCCTATTTGAGTCACTACAGGTATTTAAATGGCCAAACTCTTAAAGTTTGCCAATCGTTTTCTTTTAACCCTTTCGCGAGCCACTTTAGTAAACTATAGTATACAAATCTAGGATAGTCGGTATCAAAAGGAGGCATTTTGCCTCCTTTAAGGCGAGTGATGGACCACCTTCAAATCTTCCAAGTGTGATTTGCTTGGTTTTTCTATGCCCATAACGACCTGTTGTAAACGTACTTAATTATAAAAGGAGGCATTTTGCCTCCTTTAACATGGATACCTCGTCGTACTTAGTTGAAAACCAGTAAAAGGGGGCATTTTGCTTCCTTTTATCGGCGAAAGGTTGACCTTTTTTTTTTTTTTTTTAATGAAAAGGACATTCCCCCAGGAGAACAGTTGTATTATTGTATTTAGCAACAGGTTCTTAGCAGGTCGGCAGGTTGACCATCAAGTTGCAACGGCAATATGCTAGATAGGTCGAGCAGTCATATCAGCAATTGAAGGTTTTCTAACAATTCCCCATATTAGCTTACAATTTTTTAGAGAGACGAGGTGGCAAGGGTATAAAGGGATAACATTGTTACTAGTACTGTTGCTTCCAATTCCTGTGTAGAAACAATAGTATCTCTCACTATCCCTTTATTGGTATAAGTAAGTATAAATATTTTCAATTGTCCGAATGCCACTCACTCCGCCACGCGTTTTGCCAAAAAGTACTTCCACATAAATAACTCCAAATATTTTCATGTTATCAGCGTTGAGTAGATGCCTGTGAGACCTCTGAACGATTTTAAGATCGACAAGCAATGCCAAACAAGTAGGCGATGAAACAAATGAAAAAAACGTGAATTCGCGGCAAAACAGTAACGCACGATGGCAGTGGCTGTACATTGCAAAATCGGGGCAATTTAGGTGATGAACTCTACCCCCTAATAATTAGATTGCAAGCATTTATGAATGATGGTGTTGAAAGCAACGTATGCCAGTATGTGGTGGCAACGACAATATTCAAGTCTTTAAACAGCAAAAACGATGGCAGTGGGGCCTAAAGCCCAACACTCATGGACTCTTCGCAGTTAGTTACCACGGACTCGCGTTACCGATCTTCCGCAAGAAGTTCCCGTCATTCATCGGCACATTAGCGTCTCCGAAACTTACGGTGTTGAGCGAGCGGCGCGCTGCGTCCGTCATTTGGTCCCACATGATAAGTGGCTGCGTTTCTCCACCCTTGTCCGTGCTGTCCAGCGCGTGATTCACAGGCCAGTGGCTCTCGTAGTTAATCTTGGCGGTGTTACCGGAGACAGTACCAGCTTTCGGGGGAGCGTACTTGGAGTATCCGCTGTGTGCGGATGGCGTGACGGCCAGGATCTTCGGGTTGGCGACGTCTGGGTTGTCGATCCACACGATGACGTGCTCCCAGTCGTGGCGGTGGCCCAGACCCGTGGACGGTGAGTCCTTCGGAAAGTACCATGAGTACATGATGGCCCAGCGGCCTTTGTGCCAGGTGGAGCGACCGTAGACTTGCGATCCCCAGCCGGATCCCTTGCAACCGGCGCTAGGTGCGCCACTTTTGGCCAGGCCACCACTCGTCTCTCCGGCAGCGTTTACTGCGGGATATGGGTGGCATCCGTTGGTGATGTGAAGCTGGGGTTTAAATTTTACGGCAGCCTTCTCGGAGACGGACACAGGTGAGGGCTGACCGAATGGACGGACTTGATCGTGGCTGAGAGCAATGACGTCGGTAGCAGCAAGAGCGGCTACAATCGAGACGATGAAAGCGCGAAGATTCATGGTTGGAGAAGCTGAGCAGTGCTCGTGCGTGGTTGGTGGCTTTGGGTCTTGGTGTTAGATTTGGAAATGAGACCATCAGGTTACGCTCCTGGATCTATGCAAGGTGACAGCTCTGCTGTAGGCCTTCTTTTAAAGAATCTTTGCTTTGATTCAAGGGAGCATCGCGTTGATGTCTTGATGCATCAGATGAGTTGGAGTATGTGCTATTTTCTCCAGAGTAGCTCTTTGCAAAGAATCGTTGTTGTTGAAACTAAAGTACATGTAGCAGCACGCTGCGGTCATGAAGCATTCTGCTAGACATGTACGAGATTGAGCATCACTACGTGGGTGCGGAAAATACTATAGAGTACACCCGGTGTACGTCGCCTGGTCGAAGTTCCACTTGATCATGTTGAAGATAGCGCTAGTCGCACCAGCGTCTATAGACGAGGCACTGATCGATGTACCGTGTCGAACAGAAAAATGAGCTGAGCATGCTTAAACTCATATTGTATCCATATTCTTAATATTTTTAAAAATACGGAGGCATTGAATTAGAAATTCGTACAAAATTGAAGCGGACTATCTGATAAGGTAATCTCCCAAAAATAAGGATAAGAGATTTATCGTTCGTAGCCTGCTCGACCTTACACGACGCTATTATAGTCAACGTTGTAAATTACAACTTGTAACGCCACAACAGTGTTAGGCATCGCTTGAAGCTGGAGACATTCAATCTAGGAAACTTCAATGACAAGCATTGCGTGCTAACCTCGATGAATACAGAGACTGTGACGTTGTTGTCAATAACGTATTGGCGACGGACTCAACAGCGGCCATTCATCCGGCAACTGTTTAGTCATAGTACCACACATCCACATTCAGCGACACACTCTTCGAATAAGCTGTCCATAAGTTATGGATAGATTATTCGGGCCATAACTGCTCAAAAAAGAACTTATAATGACAATTAGTTTCTCGTCTCAGTCACTGAGGCAGTGAGGTACAGTGATGTAACCTAGTTAGACACTAGCAACTATCCTATCTCTTATCCAGGCAGACGGCTATTGCTCCTGTGTCACTTGATAATTCAGTGCTGAAATCGCAAGTGCGTCCGCGGTGCAATTATATTCCGTGATGATGAATTGCTCCTTCTTAGCGAGCACTTCATCCCGCGATAATGACGTTAGTAAAGAAATATTCCATAATAAAAATAAATACGCTCATCAACACTTATAAGTGGTGATGAGCGAGAATTATAGTTATTTTAATAACTTTTTTTAGAACACGCTCATTTAAAAAAACTACTCGGTTTTGTGACCGTAAATCTTCGTAAACTCTTTGTCGAGCTGTCGCTTTGCAAATATGCATTATCTTATCATTTCTATTGCTTCAGATATTCAGGTGAATTCCCAGTTTACAAGAGATACAGCTGTGCATCCAGCCAGAAGAAGCTGTCAATATTGTACTGTCTGTATTCCGGATCTTCAATCAAAATTGCGAATTCCATTGTGAAAGGGGAAAATGGGCATTTTCCTCCCCCCATTATTTTGCGATGCCCTCGATAAAAATACTGTGCTAGATCCGCCCCTACCTGTGTTTCAGAGTTTTTTTTTACGACGAGATAGGTTCTATACAAATAAACTATTTAATGGTGCATGCAAGAAAGGAGTGTAAATGATGCGGTAGTTGAGGGCCATCCATCAGTTAAGGGCCGACACAAAATTTAACCAATGGTAGCATCTCAACTCTAATACCATTTTTAAATCGGTAAATAAACACTAAATACGAAACCTTTCAACCTTTATCTTTGGATTTGGTGATCACACAAACTGGTTGGTGTCAAAAAGTGCTCGCATCAACTAAAAGCAACCGCCATGGTTCAGCAAGAAAATACTCCGCGAAATAGCACTGATCACGCACAAGCATTCCTTAAAATACACAGCACTCTCCCTAGCGACGTAGTGTGATGGTGGCATGCAGAGCCACATTTTCTAATAGCTCCTACAATCCGCAGCCAACACACATTTGGAGTGTGCTCCGACGGTGTATAGTGAAGCACATCATGATCAATATCATGATGTTGGCATGAACAGCGTTCAGCCGTATCATAAGAAGACACGTGCGGACATTCAAGGACACAGCTGCTGCTAGACTTGCACTTGAGTGCAACTAGTGCAGGCTCTGAGGGCGGCTATCCCTGGACTGCCAAGGTGGCAGGCGAGAGCGCCCGCAAGTTAAACTAGATAACTCACTTTTGCTTTTGCAATCTGATCAACAATACAAGTTGGTCTTCGCGGGAGTTCCAGCTCCCAAACTGTTGTTGACACGCCACACGTAGTCACGCGAGCTGCCTCGGCAGCCGCGCGTCGATTTCATTGGCTGGGTCCTTGGAAGGCCACGAGCTGGATACAGCACGATAATTTTGCAGGAGTTCACTCATGTTCTCTCACTCACTAGTATTGTTTCTCGCAATTCTATCTACGCTATGATGCATTCGAAGTATACAGTGATATCTCTTATTGTATTGCCTAACACGTGGCTGACATGCATGTAGCAGACGATAACGTTACACGATGTGTCGCGATTGACATATGAAGTAACTCAACGATGGTATTTTGCACACTACCCGCCAAGTGTATACGCACACCCACCTTTGTGGGTGTATTTATGTCAGTATTGGGAGTTGGTCGCCGCGGTTTGAATATGTTATTTGTGTTATTGTTAGAAACCTCCCACATGTGTTAACGCTCGAGATTTAGCGGTTTACGAGGGGCTAACATACAACCAGTTGTTTTTGGTCACGCATCCAGTGTTACGCACGTCTATCAGTATACAAAAATCAAGTCATTCTGAGTGATAGCTATAAAAGCAGTTCGCTCATTCTGGATACGATGGGACGAGGACCACCGCTCAGAGAGCGAGAGCGGGGATTGAAGGGCGGGGCCAAGCTGGCGTTGGCATTAGAGAAATTGCTCGGCAGGTAAAGCGCTCCACTGGCGCAGTGATACGCGTGGTCAAGGACGACGCAAAGCAGCACAAATGACGGGTCCACCGTCGATGCTGTCTGAATGAGATACCCGCAGCCTTCTTCGAACCGCTTTAACGGGCTACTATACAGCCCCTCAGCTTAGGCCTATGCTTAATCTACACCCCTCTGTTAGGACTTTCAGTGTGTTCCAGCTAATGCTGACTGGCTCTGTTATTCCAAACTAAGTAGCACGTTACCGCTCTCTAAGACTGACAAGGAAGCACGAAAGGCATGGGCGTGGAAAATGCTAATGAATTCAGGGGGGGGGGGGAGAAAATCATATTTCCAGACGAAAAAAAGTGGATTCTTGACGGTCCCGATAACTTCCAGCACTGCTGACTAGATATCCGGCGACCACCACGTGAGAATCGCTGCCACCAAGCCGGTGGTGGGTCGTGCATGGTCTGGGCAGCGTTCAACGCCAAGGGCACGACCAAGATTGCTTTCTTAACAGGTCGTCAAAAATCAGATGACTACATCTACACCGTCTCCAAGCTCCTTCTACCGTTCGATTATCTCCACTATGGCACAGACTCATCTATCAGCAGGATGACGCCTCCATCCATACCTCCATAGGCGTTCATGGACTTCCTGCAAGAGCAAGATGTCTACGTTCTCGAATTGACGCCGCGCTCTTCTGACCTGGATCCAATCGAGAATCTGTGGTCCATTCTAACGCGGCGTGTCTACTCAAACGGTCGCCAAGTTAACAGCGTGGCAGAGCTGCGTGCTGCCATTGAAGATGCATGGAAAATATCGATCCCCAATATTATTAGGTCCCTGATCGACTCAATGCCGCGCCGCTGCCAAGAAGTGATCTAGCAGCATGGGATTAAGGCGCATTACTAATAAACAGCTGGCATTTACCATCACTCAGAATGACTTGATTTTTGTAAACTGGTAGATGTGCGTAACACTGGATGCGTGACCAAAAACGACTGGTTGTATGTTAGCCCCCTCGTAAACCGCTAAATCTCGAGCGTTAACACATGTGGGAGGTTTCTAACAATAACACAAATAACATATTCAAACCGCGGCGACCAACTCCCAATATTGACAATAGATACACCCACAAAGGTGGGTGTGCATATACACTTGGCGGGCAGTGTGCATAGATATTCTATGCTATTTCGTGGAGGGCGAGGATTATGGCTTTTCATATGAAACCTAATCGCTGTTGGTCAAACTCTCAGCAGCTGTTATCTTGCTACTAAATCAAGATTAACTACGGCCCTCAACTGATCGAGACTGAATTTGATGCATCAATTCCAACGCCGGATTATTCTTTCATTTTACTGGCTGAAATATTAAAATGTTGTAAAAATTGCAGAGACTGTCTGCTTTCCAGATCTGCAAAGTATTTTGATTTTGCGCTAGCCGTTTCCAACTTACGTGTTTGTCAACTGATCGACCTGTAGGCCGCCCTTACCTGATCATTTTCCTTACCCCGCCAAAGAATACCAGCCTCACACTGTTCAATACATCGAGTAGTTCTGAAGAACATAGATCGAAGGAGTTCAGTAAGCTAAAAAAGGAAACAGAGCTAACGAAACTTCTTATCTTTTACCTCTAGCAGCAACAAACGTTGATCCTGATGTGTGAGGTCAACTTTAAGACCTTGAAGATGAAATCATCTTCAAGGTCTTAAAGCGTCGCAGTGCGGACAATACGGAAAAAGTACGAAACGTAAGTCAAACTAAGATTTTACCATCATCATTACCTCCTTGTAACCCCTTAATTAACCGCGGACTAGCTGGCAAGAACAAGTTAAGGACTTAAAAACACTCACCTCGAGTGCCCAACACATGTCGGACTGGTCATCTTCGCCATTTCCAGTCCAAACGGGATAGCCGCCAGACCAAACCGGGACGGGCGTGAGCCAAAGCTCGTAATTTACCGAAACGTAAAAAAAACCCTTAGTTAATCTCTCATGTCCCAGACTGGGTAAGATTAATTTCGGAACAAGTGAGACTGACTTTCATCTATCATATGTAATAAAGGTGTCACCACAGACGTTGGCTAAAAAAATCGAACGATGAACCAGGTACCCCGCACGCGCCGTATCATAACCCGGTGGTTGCTGCATGCACAATGCAGTCAAAATCTTCCTGTATCAAATGACACCTGTCCTACAACTTAGGGGCCAGTGTGACCGAAGTTACGGGCGGCTTCATCGAGACATACAGCCATTGCCACGAATGTCAAGCAAACTTACTACCCTCCGGCTGCATATGTTATTTGAGAGGTAATCCCACTTGCTCTGAAGATAATCTCGTTTAGTCCGGAGGCTCTCACAATGACACAAAAAAAGGACCTACAAAAATGTTGTCATGGATAGAGGACTGGTTCCCTTGCAGACCAGATAATTGGACCAGCAATATCAGCGTCAGATGTCGAGGCAGCACCTTGATCGATCTCGTGGCTAGCGTCTTGAAGCACATGTTCAAGATCCGGAAAAGTGTACAGGCCTGTTTCACTACCGCGCCGTAGTTTGGCTCGTTGGACTTAAGTTGCGACTGGAAAGGTGGCTGGCATGTACACACCGCCGTGATCCTGTATCAAGGCGGCGGCAGCAGCCCCAGTCCCTCGCATAGACCACGACCACTGGAGTCAGGCTGAGGCTAAATATCGCAACTCCAACCGGCAGCTGACTTGTTCTTTGGCATCTCGAACGCGACCCATGCTTGGTTCTACACACGGTCAGTCCGCTTTAGGCGACCGTCCACCTCCTCATCCCCAGTCGCATCGTCCGTCTTTCGATCCTCTCGAAGAAGTCGACTTCCCCCAGTTCGTACGGGTTCGACGCGTAGGTCGTAAAGATAGTGGTTGAGGTCGCCAAGAAGATTTGCATCAAGCACAGCGTACCCGGAAACGGCAGCTCGCCAGCAACTCCAGATCCTTCGAATAGGCCTCGAGGCCGTCGGCGGACACGTGATGTCCGAGGTGACCCACCTTGCAACATCACCAGGAGGGCCTGGTGACACGGATCGCCACGTTCCACCGGTCGCGAGCGTCCAAATGTCGGTCGACCTTCCCGAAGCGCGTCCCAGGATTCCGTGGCCTCCAAGATGTTGTCAACGTAGGATCGATGCCAAAGCATCGGCGGCTCAGAACTGTCGGCCGGCTCGCCTGACTGGAAGCCGTCCATCGCTCCCGACCAATCGCTGTCTTTCGGAATCCCTGGTAGTTGTACAGCGCGTCGTCTAAAGGCCGTAGGTAGATCTGTTACGCGTTCTTCAGTCAGCGGGTAAACGAAGCCACTCAAACAACATTAGCGGCGTGGTGACGGCCGAGTCTAGGCGCACTCAATCGGACATCTGGAATACCCAAAGTTCGCTGGCCATATCCAGGGAGCAATACCAGAGCATTTTGTCCAACTCACCCAATAGATCGCTGACCAACGTGGGGTAGATCATGTGATGCGTCAAGCTGTTCACCAATAGATAATCGGTGCAGAACCCGATGTCGGCGCTATTCTTCTAAATTATCGCCACGATCGACGACGCACATGGAGAGGTGAACATCTAAATGGTCATCACTGACAGCAGGCCCCTGATCGGGTCGGACAACTTCCGGTGAAAATGCAGCGCCACCTCGCGTATACACTGACCCACAGGCTTTGCGCCCCCGATGGCGATATTGTAGAAGCCCCTCGCACAGCCGACGGCAATGCGTTGCTCTTTCTCCGAGCCGCCGGTGTTTATGACCTCGGATGATCCGTCGCAGTTGGTCGACGGCTTCGAAGGTGCTCTTCTCGTCGTCGTTGGTCTGGATGTCTCCAAGTTTCAATTTCTCCGTAATCGCGGGCATTCGGGCAAGGTCGCTATCGGTCTCTCCACGTCTTCGGCGAAGTGTTCGATTACTTCGCTTACGCAGACCAGCTCGTATTCCTCGGACTGATCAACCGAGGGCAAGTTCACTGGTACACGAGGCACTTCAATCGATGGCGGCACCATCTCCCACAGATTACTGGGTTACGGTCGACCTGGGTCGACCGTCTTTGCCGATGGCACCGCTGCGTCTGTTGTTTTAGCTAGCGCGATCTGGTCTCACAATCCGATCAGTCACCGACGTAGGCGACGTACCGATCTGTCCAGCTTGGTCAATCCTAAGATAAGCAATTATTAGTGGGCTGCAAAGATAGCTAAATGGAATTTGTCTTGCAATCAACGAGTGTATCTTGCTTTAGCACAGATAGGACGCGGAAGAGGATCCCCAAGAAGGATGCTGCTTAACAACAACACGCAAGGTGATTCCTGCAGCACCAAGACCACCGCGGCTGTGTGCAGCAGGCACTAAAATATACTCTTCCTATCAGGTACGGACGGGAGACTTTGCTTCTCAGCTGTTATTACATGAAGCACCTGAATGTAGAAAATGTTGTCGGCTGACATATAATGTATGCTTTGTGACGTAGATGAGATGCGATGAGTAGCCGAAGCTTTGTCAATGAGGGGAGCAAGTGCTGCATCTTCAAGTGCCTGACACTGTTTTGTAGATATAGCACAATAATTAGCGCTAATCGGGCTTTGAAAGGTATGATGCAGTGTTCGTTACCCCATTATCCCTCCCACTATAGAAGAGAGATGGGATATTATCGTGCTAGAAGCTAGTTTACGCGTGGACAATGCAACTATTCCTCGGAAAGAGGCTATTACCAACAAAATTGCTCGCTTGGTTGCTCCAATAAGACGTGTGGTGAAATCTGGTCCTCGTTTGGAACTGTATTGATGGCTATCAACCAGCGAAGCAAAGAGACCGTATGGCGCGGCTACCACGCTCGCTAGCAACACAGGAAGAAGTACGTGGATTTATATGGAGACGAGGATACACACGTAATGCATTTGTTAGCAGAAAGAGAACTACCTACCGGTGGATGTGTCAAGTGCAGACAGCACCAATGCCGCCCTTCGAACAGGGCAGCGGTCCCTGAAGAAAGAAGGATCCTCGTGCGGTACTCAGAAAGGGAAGGGTCTCAGACCGCCTGCTAAGGAAGCAGGGCTGTTACGTGACACAGTGGTTATTTTTGAGGATGGTAAACAGTCTGCAGATTATCACGGCGTGTGCTGCCATTATTATTTTGTGTGCTGGATGGATACATTACTTCAGGAGCCATCTATCAGAAAGCTGCCTAACTGCCTTATTGTCATGGATAACGCCAAGTATCGTACGTACTACCAGAAATGACCCCCAAGAAAGGTAGCGAGAGATCAAAGACGATCAGCGCTATGAACGGATACAAACTGGAGATTCCCACCAATAAAACAAAACAATACTATGGGATATACTCTCACAGCACATAAAAGACAACGTTGTTTCGGTGAGAGTCGACAAAGAAAGGGCAAAAAGAGTCATGAAATCGTATTAACACCGCCCTACTATTCTGGTTTACAGCGTATTCAGCTCGTTTGGGCAAACGTAAAAGGTGAAGTTAGGCGCCGTTACTCGACTAAGACTACTTTCACAAATATCAAGCACAGGCTTCAGCGTCTTCGACGATTTCACTAGTTTCAGTACAAAATGCATTGATGCTGCGAACAATCACTGGGCCAAGCTCAAGAAGCATCTTTATGTCATGGATTCATGCGAGGGGTCTTCTTCTGAAAAGAAGATTGTAGCAAGTGAAAACTAATCGAATAGGATAAATTTATAATAGAATTGCATTTTGATTGATCATCTTTTGGCAAAATGTTCAAAACAAAATAATAATTTACACATTATACGGGGTAATTCACCCGTTTATAATAACTTACTTAAAGTAAGTTACTGAAGCAACGGCTCGACAGAAAACACCAAGATATCCACCAATCAGATCGCATGAAGACAGATGCATGAAATAGTTTGCACGGGTAAAATAACGTCCTCGATGCTGTGGACCTCTGTAAGTTTATTTAAGCTAAAAATCTTAAACCAGATCAGATGTAAATACCGTCTGAGCGATCTGTTCGTACCTCATTCTGCAACTACATGAAGTTTACGGCATCATTTCCGCCCAGGTTTATTTCTCAACTTTTTACACAAACAGTACATTACTAGTCTTTCTCATACAATTTATTATTGCGGTTTCTAGACGTCCTTTAAAGATTAAAACGATTGTGCGGGGCCTCAGCGTGACCTTAAGCCTTCCGCTTTCTGGGGAGTAGCTCTCGGACTCAAACTTTCACTTATAAGGCTCGCTAATGCGTGCAAATGCCAACAAGGATTGTTCACATGGTTTCTCAAAATTTAGACATTCGGCGTAAGAAGGGGACACTCGAAGCAAGTTTTTCGTAGTTTTGTAGCCAGGGGT
>NW_008649022.1:410923-412343 GCF_000247585.1 Phytophthora nicotianae INRA-310 | reverse complement strand
AGTACTCCAGACCCCTGGTTGTAGCAACTAAAGTCCAGGTCTGCAAAGGTTTTCAAATTTCAAACGATGGACGCAAAGATCGTCCTAAATTCTATCTTGATTTCTGTAAGGATGACAGTTTTATAGGAACTTAGTTTTGAAAGGTGTCCCGTGCATCTATAGTTCCCTCTATTTATTATTGGTCCCATGAAACCGATTAATTTTTGGCGAGGGGTTTTCTTTTTGTAGAAAGCTTCTTTTCCCTACTCCACTGCGTCGACCTTATTAAGCGAAACATTGATGTCGTCGAGATTGAATGGGTCCTCGCTCTCAAGCTCCGTAGTTAGCTCGTTTCCTGCCTCATCACAGCTCCCAAGACTGCTGGAACTTCCACCTGTAGACGTCGTGATTCCATTTGAACCAGCACGTGACATCGACATCAAAGCCGGCAGCCTCAATCGAGTTCAGCACAACGGGCTGAGGCATGTCTCTCTACGCTTGGCTACAGTCGGCTGGCGAGGGTTGCCATTGCGAGCAGGGCTCTGGATAATGGCATTAATCGCATGTCATTCATTTTTCAAGTCTTCCATACATTATGCATCCACAAACATACATTATGGCCATTATTGTAATTAATGGCGAGCTGATCGCACATCTAATCGATGCACTGATGAACGGTATGGGCATCCCAGTAGTCCTCATTAATCCTAAGAAACAAGATCATTTCCAGTGAAATGGGTAACAAAGAGTATCTGTCAATCTAGGTTGCCCGTGCAACACTGAACAAGCGTTCAGCAACATTGGAAGTTGGTGGAATGTTCTGTGCAAGGTTGTACGAGTTCTTTTCGGACTCTAGGCGAGCCTTTTTCAACACAGACGCCGCAAAATTTTCCTTCTTTGACCCTTGGCGGCTCACTTCGCTCGCAGGTTGTCGACTCGAACGGTTGATAGTTGGAGAAAACGGACTACTGGTTGGCAGTGGATCAGTGCTGGTACAGTGCGCGTCATAATTATAGCCGCACCTGAAAAATAGAGCTCTTGCGCCGGAAACCGAGACCTGCCTGCAATCGGAGGGCTCGGAGACCGTCTTAAAGGGATAGAAGACTTGTGCAGCAAGCGAGGTTGAAAAGACGAAGTCGGCTTGGAGCCAGGAGGCAAAATCTAGTTTCAGGTCAGGTCAGAATTATAGCCGCACTTGGTATTATAAAATTCAGTGAAGTAAAAAACAAAAATGATTGGCTATTAAATGTAATAAATGAGACCTGTGGACAGTCTTGTGAAAGAGCGTTTAGAACCTGTTCTTAGATTCGCAGGGAAGCCAGAAACGATCCACGAGGGAAGCAGCTAATCGAGGAGGAGTGCATGAAGATAAACGAGCACTACAGGGGCGGGAAAAGCAACCGAGAGATCGGCAGGCTCTTCGGACGCGACGAGAAGGTGA
>NW_008649022.1:409622-410823 GCF_000247585.1 Phytophthora nicotianae INRA-310 | reverse complement strand
CCCAAGAACGAACAGTACCGAGGTGAGGTGCTCTGCAGAAACTCTGGGGACCAACGGCGAAGGAGCTCAACGCGCACGTTGCCCGTTGGCTGATCAACGACGGTAAGCTAGTAGATATCCATTAGTTTGTATCTGTGTTCTCACCTACTGACTAATTGTGGTTAAATATTGAAGGACTACCCTACAACACGGTGGTGTCGGACGACTTTCGTAGTCTCTTGCAATTGGCGACTGGTAGCGCCACCGCCCTGGCTCTGAGGGCCTACTGGGGCTTCCTGGATGCTGACTTCGATCGATTCTGCTTCTTGACAGAGCAAGTTCTGATGGATGAGCTCAAGGCCGCATACTTTTTCCCCTTCCTCAATGTACTGCACGACAACTGCACTGCAAGTGGTGGCAAGAAAGGTCTCGTCGGAAGCTCCATCAGCTTCATCAGCAAGAACGGGGAATTCACCAATATCGCACTGTTAGTGACAGTGCACAACGGTTTGCACGCATCGGTCAAGGTCAAGGCGCTTATCACCAGCAGGACCGAAGAGTTGTACAGGGTGGACATCGAGTCGATGGCGCAGTTCACCATGTCGGACACCACGTCCAGCGCCCAGAAAGTCTTAAAGCTATTCGAGGACTCTCTACCAACGGACTGCACCGTGCGTGTCCTCAACCTTTGCCTTTTGTACGGAATAGGCGTGAGGGAGAACTGCAAGACTGTGAGTATGCTGGATCCCGCGACAGGAAAGCAAAAGATTGAGCGTCGCTTGTGCACTGTTGGCGGGCCATTTCCCGAAGATGCTGCACTGATCAAGAAGGTCAGAAACCTTAACAACTACTTTAACTCGCCGCAGTGGGTGGGCTGTCTCAGCAAGGTATCGTCTCCCCAAGTTAAGCCCTATTGTCGACTGTGACACTCGCGTCGCGTCGACTGTCACGCTGTTCCAGAGGACCATCGTCAACTACCCTGTATTTAAGGCTTATTTCCAGCATTGTGAGCCCTACGACGACTCCGAAGTGTTCGACAAGCTCGTGTACGCGGACTGGAGGTTGACCATCGAAATGGAGTCCATCACACTGTCGTCGGCCGATCTGGTCCTAATCGACGTGCAACGGAGCAGCCAGCTCTCGCCCGAACTCATCGTGTTAACGAAGTTCACGCTGGATCGGCTGGCTACGAACACTTACCAGATCTATGACCTCGATGCAG
>NW_008649022.1:405622-407432 GCF_000247585.1 Phytophthora nicotianae INRA-310 | reverse complement strand
TATAAAATTCAGTGAAGTAAAAAACAAAAATGATTGGCTATTAAATGTAATAAATGAGACCTGTGGACAGTCTTGTGAAAGAGCGTTTAGAACCTGTTCTTAGATTCGCAGGGAAGCCAGAAACGATCCACGAGGGAAGCAGCTAATCGAGGAGGAGTGCATGAAGATAAACGAGCACTACAGGGGCGGGAAAAGCAACCGAGAGATCGGCAGGCTCTTCGGACGCGACGAGAAGGTGACTAGGAACTACGTGAAGCGCGGGAAGGCGTCCTCCCTGACGAATAGGACAGGAAGAAATCCGAAAATAGTTGGCCGGGAGGCCAGGCGCGTCATTCGACTGGCAATTGTCCGAAACCTGTCCGCCCAAGAGATCGCAGGACTGCTTTCATCGAAACCAAGCAAGTCTACGGTACTCCGCGTACTACGTAGCAACCGCTACGTAACGTACGCGAAGAGAAAACTCGCCCCTGCCATCAAGCCGAATCATAAGAAGGCTAGGGTAGCATTTGCGGAGCGTTATGCTGGTAAAAGGGTCTTTTGGAGACGCGTGCTGTTCACGGATGAGAAGAAGTTCAACTTAGACGGCCCGGATGGGTTTAGATTCTACTGGCACGACTTGCGAGCAGCCCCCAAATTCATGTCGAACCGGGTCAATGGTGGCGGAAGCGTCATGATTTGGGCGGGGGTGAGCTGGCATGGCCACACCGAGCTGGGCTTCCTCAAGGGGAAGCAGAACTCTGTCAAGTACACCGAAACGCTGACCTCCAGCATGCTTCCATGCCTAAGAGAACTGGGGTCAAAGTTAGGCAATTTGACCCCCATTTTCCAGCATGATAACGCGTCCATACATGCATCGAGGTTCATCAAGGGCTTTCTAGCCACCCATAACATCGAAACGATGACGTGGCCTGCCAAAAGCCCCGATCTAAACATCATAGAGAACGTGTGGGGGCTTCTGGCTCGCCGGGTGTACGCCAACGGACGCCAATTTGACAAGCCTGCCGACTTGATCAGACATATCAAGTTAGAGTGGTCTCGCATTGATTCTGAGTATGTCAAGAAGCTAGTGCGAAGCATCCCAAAGCGTCTGGAAGCAACTCGGCTGTTAAAAGGAGCTAAGATCGGTTACTAGAGCCGTTTGCATGTAGAGCCTGCAAGTGCGGCTATAATTATGACCCGACCTGAAACTAGATTTTGCCTCCTGGCTCCAAGCCGACTTCGTCTTTTCAACCTCGCTTGCTGCACAAGTCTTCTATCCCTTTAAGACGGCCTCCGAGCCCTCCGATTGCAGGCAGGTCTCGGTTTCCGGCGCAAGATGTAAATACAAATGCATTTTTTACGCATTAATAATGCTAACGTAAAAAGTTTTGCCATACATTATGCATTTTCAGAATCTCAGGGGCTCCCATACATAATGGGGGCAATGTAATAATGTACATTAATGTATGTCAGTATGCATTATTCGGAAGCCCTGATTGCGAGTGTACTTCACAGCGCCCGAGCGCTTTCAACCGTCGATCAGGACCGACAGATTATCCTTGAATGGTGTTGGTTGAGCGCAAACGTTGCGGTCTTGTATTCGTAGAGGGCTTCCAATTCTAGAACAGCATCGAAGGAGGTCTTTTATTCGTAAAACCCGTTATTTCCATGATGGAAGCCTGGTGAAGTTTACAAGTAAGCGTATAGTGCAGTTTGATGTACGGTTGAGTTGCTTCATCTTCCTAGGATTGAAGCTGATCCAGCTTCACTGTGAAAACAAAGAGATGATCTCATCCATAATACACATGTACTCGACGCGAAGAGCTTGTCG
>NW_008649022.1:383587-402142 GCF_000247585.1 Phytophthora nicotianae INRA-310 | reverse complement strand
AGGACAAATCAAACGCTGCCGTAACGCCAATCTTCGCCTAATTGCCTCAACCGAGCTTATCCGCGCCTCTGATGTGAATATGTAAACGAGTGCCGTGAGGATATGCGCGACGAAGAATACAATAACGTTAATGACAAAAGGAAAGGCCCCCCTCGGATTCCAAGTTGGGAAGGGGTATCGCATCGACGTAGCTGGTAGAGTGTGATCGTGTGGAGCGAGTGGACTACAGCTCGTTCTTCACTGTTCTCGTTTAAATCCTGAAGGCTTAAAAAAAGTCCTCAAATGCTTAAAGCAACCATTGGGTGAACTTGGATAAGTAGGATTCACCCGCCCAACCCGGCATCAGACGGTGGGCATCAGACGATAGGGAGGCACGTGCGCCCAGTCGACCAGTATCACTGCAGCAGCTCCACTTGAAAAACTTGACTTGCCAAACAAACGCACTGTATTGCACTAGCAAAGCTCACGCCAAGATCGCACAACAGCGCGAGCACTGCTGTATTGTCAACGACACCCCGGTACGCGCTTTTCTTCTCGTATTTCATCGGCACTGCCGCTTGTGCAGCTATCGCATCCAGAATCGCTGTTTTCTTCTTGATGCCTCCAGTGCCTATGCACGCACATGGAATGAATCTCGACTTGAGAGAGACCTTGATTCTAACAGAGTGGTTTCTTTAGCGACGACCATGCAACGTGCCACCGACTGTACACGCTTCGGGATCATCCGTTGACCAGATGTCTTGAAATCAAACATCGACGGGACGTTCGTCCCACCTGTTTTATGCTGAACAGATTCTTTATAATAACTGTAGCGAATTCCAAACGTTTTACAGATTTTACAGATTCCTAATGTTAACTCTCTATTACACCTGGTGGATCACCTTGTGAACTCGACTTGGCCGTTGATACACCAAGGAGCACTGTAGCTGGTAACACGCATGGCACTAAAGCTTTGGACGTGGTGTTGGCACTTCCATTCACAGCGCCACATTGTAAGATACGGAGCCGGCTGGGCTCGTATCAAAGTCTCCAAATAAGGCTGGCTTTCGGTGAGATCGTCAATGGAGCCGCAAGTTTCAACAGCACTGACACTGAGCATTACCGAGCGTTGAACATCTCGTTGCACGCCAATGTTGCGGTCGGAATCTAACTTGGATCGAGAACAAAAGTAAAAATCACGCAGCATTCAGCACTTTACAACAACATGTAATATAACGTTGTGTACAGACGCCTGAAAAACTGATCACTCCAACGCGTACAAATCTCGCCAGCACTCGTTTACATATTCACATCAGAGGCGCGGATAAGCTCGGTTGAGGCAATTAGGCGAAGATTGGCGTTACGGCAGCGTTTGATTTGTCCTCCTATTCACTGGCGGCAATCCACCGGTAAATTGCCACCGTGGCAAGCTCATTCCGCTGCTGCTCATAGCCTCTACTTCTTCAGCTCGCTTGCCTGCGCAGGCTGCTCGTTTGACATGAGCTGTCGTCGAGAATGACTGTCAAACGCTACTACTGGAAGGCCAAGAGGACTCTTTTACTAGCTGTAAATTTTAACAAACTGAAGGTCTTTATTAGATCCTGTCGGATACCTTCAATTTTGACCCTGAAAACCTGGTGCGTGACGGCCTTGGTGCCTTCCGCTCGCAAGTCTGATCGCATAACACTATAGTCGTAAAGGTGTCACGTACGAGCAGTGTAGGAGCCGATTCGATAGATATACTGCGTGTAATTGCATCGAAGCTGTGCATCTCGGCTACGGAGTGTTTTGCACGCCTTGTCAGCAGAAGTTCAAGTGACGCGTTCTTGACCTCTTCGGAGGTCGATGCAATTGAACAAACCCTGAGAGTCTTGCAGCGCGGCAGAAATGGGAACCGATGACAAAGTGCCAAAAGTCAATGCTGCAGTTTGTCCTAGTGAACACGATGTCTTTTATTTTCTAAACTCTCCTTATACCTACACGATGGAGCAATAAATACTGGAAGAGCGCACACAGGCGTTCAAGGCGGACGGGTAATGATACCATCGTCGCCTCGCTTTATGGAGCTCTTCATAAAATACTTCTTCACACGTGGTGCTGTTGTGACACAACTTGTGTAGCTTAATCTTTCCCTCCGCCGCTCGCTTTGACCGCAGTGCTTGATACAACTCAATACAGTAGCACCTTCTCTCTTGTAGAATCGCAAAAGTCACCGCACCGGAGCGGTTGCACGCGTGACGATTCCGCAGTCTTCGCTGTCATCTTGTCCAAACGCGAGAACGAGCGCGAGTCCATCGTCGCCCGCACGTCGCGGCAGATCAGAGCAATGTCTTCCATCGGAAATGCGTGATCCTCCGCCAGGATGCGTGCGCGCTCCATCGGGTCCAGCCACAAGTCGTTGCGGCTGCGTCGGCCGCGGCCTGTGGGCAGAGGGAACGTCTCCATCTCAGCGTCCGAGTCCGAGTCCACACTCTCGCACTCGCTGTCGCTGCTCTCCATGTCGTCCTCGAACGGGATCATCGAGTACGAGTGGCGTATCGGTCGGCCGATGAGACCCACGGGCGGACCGCCGCTCTCCGGCACAGTGCTGCCGTTGTAGCCCACGCGGAACTCCAGAACACTCACAGTGCCCCACCGCACCTGCTTCTTCGTCTCAATCGAGTCCATCCTCTGGTCTGTCGTCTCCATATCTGTTGTGTCTGTCTGTTGATCTGCAGTCGCTGCTGTAAGTGCTGAGGGCGTCAACACCCCGCAGCAAAACGCTTTGCTGTGGCTGCTGGGAAATCGAAAGTGAGGGCTGGCACGAGATTGCGCCCGAACACTCGGCGAGAGAGCGGCGTCAAGTCAGAAGGAGGATGGGGCGGCAGACGGGCCTGGGCAGTGCAGAAACGCGTTGGAAGCAGTTGCGACGACTGCAACAATTGGTTGCAGAGATTGTCGGTGGCGCGAGCTGTGACTCTGTCGGTGGTGGCAACGGAGATCGAAGATCGCTAAATTCGCCCATAAGATTGACGTGCCAGAAGGAACGGATACTGTGGGTGGCGCAGCCTTCGATGAAATGTGGTCGCTTGGCTCCGCTGCAGTTTAGAACCAACGAAACCGCTGCTGTCGTGGTCTGTCGACAGACAACCACCAATTGTTCGGTTCGTGTGGCTGTATTCCTAATGCTAACGCTGATTTATTTGGCCAGCGCCTGTCCAGCCGGGCTCCCTGGCACGACTCAAGCGAGAAGTGTTGCAACGAAACACGAGCGGTCTATTGTACGCTGCGGCACGACAAGCATCGCTGCAGACTTGAACCTGCAGTTTCCGCATCCATTCTGCTTCGGTGGAGGAATTTCTTGTTCCGAATTGAAAGTGCCCTGACGTCTCAAGTAATTATGTGACGCTAGCTGGAGGGTTACGGTACCACTTTGACAGGTACACTCGACGCACTGCGTGTCAATGTTCGAGCGTGTGGCGGTAGTCATTAGTGACGAGGACAGAAAGCTACCGTCAACAGCAATTTGCTGGAGGCGAATTGTTAGGGGCGAACGATGGTGTACTCCCCGCAGCTGACGAAGAATGGTGTTTGGCTGGCGCATGTTCATCGATCGCGAGCGTCTTGAAGACGATCATCCTGAGAAACGAGGATCTCGGGGCGTGATCAATGTTCAGAATACTGGACTGAAACCCGTTCTTGCAGCCGCGAAAGCGAGTAGTGTGCATGGAGTGCTTTGCCATCCGACTCGGATTCCGAGCCGTGAACATTGTGTCCAGCCGGCACTGAGTCAGAGTCGGACAGGCATCAATGAATGCTGTGAGGATTGGCGGTCTGAGTCCGCCTCGACGTTGCTTGTGCGGAATGCGGCGAGCAGGTGGATTTCACCGATGGTCGACACCGTATCCACGATCCGCCGAGCCGTTGATTCTGCTCCATCAGGGATCAAAATGCCGATCTTGTGAACAGGGAGCCCCTGTTCACGAGTTCGCCACGGACCTTCGCCATCAATGGTCCAGCGGGAATGGCTAAGGTGACCTTGTCAAAGGTCTTAGATGCTCGGGGTGCTAGGTTCTAGAATCTGTCACGACCAGTGAACGGATAAAAAGGAGAAAACAAGTTTTAGCATTCGTCTTTAGGTTTGCAGTGCAGGCTCCGCTACAACTCTCAACAACAACCAAGGATCTGCTTTCGTTAATTTAGGTATGAGAAACTCTCAAAGAACCGCAGTACAGGATACGGTGAAGGAGTACGACAGTGTCGACACAGCATTGCTGTGGCAGTACAGTAAAGCTCGCGTCAAGTTCACACGACGTTGAACACGTATGCCATCACTGCCCGTCTGCAAGCTTCGCTGACTCAGCGGCAACGCCATGCTGCGTGTTTATTTGTTTGCTTGCCAGTGTGGTTGTTTGGAACCAGCCATCGAGGATCGATCGATGCATGCCTTTGTCGCTGTCAAATGGAGTCGAACTCGCCGTTTTTCTACGATGACGCGTTTCTTAGCCGCGCCACCGACTGCACCTGCTTCGGGCCGAGCAGGTCCGTTTGCTGTGTCGACCAGTGTCTGCCTGACTTGCGTGCGTGTGGACACCAACTGGCAAAAATGGTCCCACCTTTCGGGGTTTTACAGAGAATCTCATCTTCGTGAGTCACGGGCAAAGCCGATTTTATGCTGTTAGCTCTTCAACTCGCAGTGCTGGTTGCGGCGCGGCGGCTCTGCTCTACAGCTACGACTTTCGCTGGAGCGGGGCAATAATGGCGTCGTACATTGGCGAGTTACCATGTATCGATCGCGCCGACCGATCGATGTACGGAGAGCCCGGATGGTCTCCCGTAAAGCTCTCGAGAAGGAATCCCGCACAACAGCGCGACAAGCTCTTCGCGTCGAGTACATGTGTATTATGGATGAGATCATCTCTTTGTTTTCACAGTGAAGCTGGATCAGCTTCAATCCTAGGAAGATAAAGCAACTCAACCGTACATCAAACTGCACTACACGGGTATCATCACTACCGTGGCCTCGTGTTTTATAATGCAGTATTTTAGCTGTTGTTCGCTTGTCAATTATAGCTGCCAATCGTCGGTTTCCGACGGAAGACCTCAAAATGGAGGCATGAAGACCTCGCTTTATTTAGCAGGAGGCCTCAGCAACTAAGCCGAAACTCGACTGATCTCAAAGCTACCGTCGCCGACGAAGGAATACTTGCAAGTCGATATGGCTTCGACTGCTAATCTACCTGGAGTTCCAGCAGACTCCGGGGGCTCTTCGACAATCCCGATCTCGTCACCGCCACCATCACCTACCAAGTCCAAGTTGCCCAGTGTTGATGACATTTTAGCTCATGACGGAAGTGTAGATGTTCGATTACTGATGATTTCTATGTGGAAACATCGAGCCAATGCCGAATTCACATCGGAACTCTGTCAGCGTCTGTGCTCGATGCCAATCACCCAGCCAATGTTGGACCAAGTAGAATTCTACCTGCCACAGTTGACACACATGGTAGTACATCTCGAACGAGAACTACCCATGGAAGATATGGAACAATTCGTACTACTGCTTTCGCAGAGTAGCGTGCACTTCGCGTTACAGTTCTTCTGGATGATTTACGCAGCGCTAGATGAGAACCGTCCAAAGCGTGCCGGTAACAACCCCCATACCTTTGCACGCTGTGCAAGGCTGTTGCTAGCACTCGAGCAGTGTTTTGTATACGGGTCTCCGGCAGCTCGCCAGGCGTCGGAGCTGCTAACTCGACAAAGTATCTCCCGAGACGAGATGGAGCAGATTCTCATGGCCGATCGTCGCTTTTTCGCTGCTCAACAAAGCAGTACAGACTCTACTCATGGAGTAGAAGATGTTGCCCCGATCTCCGGTGGTTGGTTACTCAAGAAAGGGGGTGGCACTCGAACTATGGGCCGACGCAACTGGACGATGCGCTGGTGTCGTATCGAGAAGCGCATCTTGTTAGTCTTTACTAAACCTACCGATTCTCAGCCTCGAGCAGCCATACCACTGCATGGTGCTAAGGTACACGTCGTGGAGAATAAGCGTCCGTTTTACTTCGAAATCGCCCACGACTTCAGCGAGACCAAGGCGAAATTTGCTGCTAAAACTGCGGATGAATTATCCACGTGGGTCGCGTACATTCAAAAGAGCGCTGCGTTACCAGAACCCCCAACAGGAAGTCCTAACAAGGGAAGTTACAGTCCTGAACGTACGCTAGCACGCATGTCGTTTGCCATGAGAACTTTTATCATGCAATCCTCCAGTAACGTGACTAGCAACGCCATTGACAGCGCCACTGTTCCCTCGCAAAGTGGCTCTCCTTCGAAAGCAGATAGTACAAGTCGTCCGGCAGAAATCACAGCTGATGTATTAGCTGCGAATATGCGAACTCGGATGCTCAGTAGTGGTGTTAGCCAAGCGGGTGATACCGAAGTGAGTCAGTATTCAACGACGGACTGCTGTGGCTCCGACGCACTCATGCAGGCTCTAATGCTGCCTGACCAGCAACGACGGTATGAATTCTTCTGCAACATGGTTCACTTTGTGAAAACTATCACGGATATATCGGAGGCACTGCGTCGTGTTGAACCACCTAAGCGCAAGGAATTACTAGGACCTCTGCTCAAACAGTTGCGAATACCCCATCGAGCATACATCCCGCTGTGCAAGTCAACAGATGTAAGTTTCATTCATGTTGAAAGTTGAAATCGTTTACAGTACCACCACTAACCACGTCATCCTGTTAGCCATATTGTAACGTGGTATCGGTATTCAGCGATGAAGGCCGTGTGTTCAGCACGCACGTAGGTTATTTTGTTGTTCTTTCTCTTTTGTAAACTGTTTTTAACTGAAACTCTCTGTAGGAGCGAGCACCGTGTTTAATCTACTTTGCCACCGAGGAGAATGAGAGTGGTGAAGATGTGTCCACTGTTTTATTCAACGATCTTTATGAAACCAAGGCACCCAGTGTCTGTAACAACATTGACGAAGACGATGAGATCGCGACAGCTTTTGATCAGCACGCCGCGGATATTGCACTGAGGCAAGCAAGAACTTCACAGGTATCTCGAGCTAAAGACATGCCTAGGCATATGTCGTCATTTCTTCGCGAACTTCTTTCGGTGAGTTGATATTTATTATTCAGCCCAGACTTTTGATGACTAAATGAATTTTACAGGATGATGAGCGTAAACTGCGCATTGAGAAGACGTTCGGTGAACTAACTTTCACGAAAGCTGAGCGTCTTCAGAAGACTATTCAATGTGCGAATGTGGAGCGCTGGCGTCTCGCTGGTTTGATGTCCAAGAGCTTCGATGATCTCCGCCAGGAAGTTCTAGTCATGCAGCTCATCTCGTACTTCCAGCAGATTTTTGAGTTGGAAAAGCTGCCATTGCGACTGCATCCGTACCGCATTTTATCCACAGGATCAAGTACTGGTCTCATTGAAGTGGTTAGCAATGCCATGTCGCTCGATGGGGTCAAGAAAACTCCAGGATTCAAGAACCTCCGCAGTCACTTTGAACAAATGTATGGTGAGGCCACGAACAATTCGGAAGGGGACGAAAATGGTGAGGGAGCTGAGCTGCTGCATCAGGCTAAACTCAACTTCATCCACAGTTTAGGTATGCCTATTTTCTTCGATTTGTGCTGTACCAAATCCTAAACTAACAGAATTTCTGTACAGCTGCATACTCGATTGTGTGCTACATTCTCGCTATCAAGGATCGACACAACGGTAACATTATGCTGGACATCGAAGGGTATATTATCCACATTGACTTTGGATTCTGTAAGTTATTCTTTTTATTCAAAGGCGATAAAAAGTTTCTTTCTCACTTTTCTTTTGTTGATGTAGTCCTAGGCCGAGCACCTGGAGGAAGCTTCAGCTTTGAGACTGCTCCATTCAAGCTGACGGCCGAGATGGTGGACGTACTCGGCGGCCGCCATTCCTCCAATTTCCAGTATTTTACAGACTTGTGTGTACAAGGTGCTCTTGCAGCCCGAAAGCATGCCGAGACCATCTACACTTTAGTGGAAGTAATGAGTTACCACTCCAAGCTTCCGTGCTTCGTTGGAGGTGCAGCAGGACCCTTATCGGGACTGAAAGACCGTCTATTCCTCAACATATCGGAGAAGAAAGTAGCACCGACAATCCAAAGCATGGTCCAGCGAGCCTACGATCATTTCGGCACGAACAAGTACGATCAGTTCCAGACATTTTCAAATGGAATAGCCAAATAGACTGGGGTAGTACTTCGCAACACAAAACGTAAAATAAAATAAAATACTAATGTGTATTGGATGGGCCTTTAAATTCTACTTTAGTATTACGAGCCTCCATAGTTCGCATCACTCCTGTAGCAGCGCTATGGTTTAGCTTCTTGATTGTCTTTAGCTTCCTTCCTGTTTGCACCTACAACAGCGATAAATATTAGGTTATTATCGTCCTTGATTGCAAATAATTTCGTTGGGCGTACTGAATGCTCTCACGACGTTAGATGCACCTAAAAACTTGCTGGAGGTGCTACGTTTAGCTGCCGCTTTTCCGGTGGTTCTAGCTGCTACAGCGTCTGAAAGAGCCTGCTGTCCGTCGTCACTAATAACTACTGCCCGTAGTTTGTATCGATGATCAGGAAGCAAATCTTCCACTGTAGTTGAACTAATCAAACATTACTTATCAGTACACAATGTATGCCCGCAAATATCTGGCCTACGTACTTGATAGCGTGGTCATCCGTTTTTAAAACTGACTCCCATTTGCAAGTCCCGTCCGGTTCGGGCGACGTCAGGTAAATGATACAAGAAACTCCAGGCTGACGGTCACTGTCTGCTAAAGTCCACGCCACGGAAATCTCCGCTGGTCCAGTATCAGTGACACATAGTACAGGTGCCAACGGTTTTGCTGTGTTCGTGACAATTTACTATTGTAAGTGCGATATTTAGATGAGGATGCCAACTCGAGAACTCACCTTTTCGCGTCCTGACGAGCTCAGACTCCGCGCTAAACTCACTTAGACCGTGAAGGTTGATTGCACAAATGGACGCAGAATACTCGGTATCCGCACATAGTCCACTTATCGAAGTCTCCGTGGGGAACGCAACTGCCAGCGCAATCTTTACTGGTACTGATGATGAGGAAATCTTAACTTTATATCCTGACACTGGGACAACCTCGTCCAAGTTTGGCCGAGGCGGCGACCTGTATCCACAAAACCAAACTAATCAGCCAAGTTTCATATAAAAGTAAGATATATCGTACCATAAGATTTTCAACTCGGTGTCAGAAAGAGGCTCAAGCGTCGGAGCAGCAGGGGTTGATGGAGCTTAACCAAGGAGAGAAACTATTAGTTGACAATTTTATCATAGTCTACAAACCGCCAGTAAGGTGAAAAAGAAACCTTACGTTTGCCCAATAGGTTTCTAAACAGCTCCGTTATTGCTGGTGTAGTGCACACGTCCACCGGTGTTAGACCGTTCTACGGAGAGCATTATTATTCAGTTCCTTGTTGAAGTGCTGACGTCTATCTGAATCATGCCACCTTAGTCTCTGCAATCCGAAGTTCTGCTCCGTTCTGTTTTCAGATATATCGAAAAATAACTTGAGCGTGATAAACCAGGAGACGCAATTAACCCTCAAGACACCTGTAGCAGTAGATCGACGACCCCCACATGTCCTTGCTGGGAAGCAAAGAAAACTGGAGTGCAGCCAGATCCGTTCGTACCATTGATACTAGCACCTTGTTTTATCTACGCAAACACCAATTTCAGATTAAGACGAATGAACTAACCATGCAAAATGGTTTAAACACCTACCAGGATATCACAGATCGAGTTGTGCCCTTGATAGGCTGCGTAGTGCAGTGGGGAATTTTGGTTCTGCATCAGTAGTAAAACGAATATTGGGAAACTCAGGTATTGTTATCAGCTCAACAATTGAGATTGCTTACACCATATTCTGAAGAATCTCTTTGATTCACAAGCTCCGAGCCGTCCTCTACAAGTCTTTCCACTACATCCTCGAAGCCGTTCCAGCAAGCTGTATGGATATCGACATGGAATCTTTGTCGTCCCAGATCTCTCAATCTTGCCAGAACTTTCTCAACCTCTCCAGCAGTTCCATTTCCTTCCGACTGTCCTACCCACCACTCCGTGAATTCGTCCCTGTCGATCACGCCGTTGCTATCACGATCTAGAATCTGAAGCGCTTTGCGGAAATCTCGCTCCGTCAGAACACCTCCCAAATCCGAGACGAGATGGCGTAGCTCGGCTGCATCAATCCATCCACTTCCGTCTTCGTCGTAGCAGGCGAAGGCAGCGCGGACAGTCTCACGCAGTTCTTTATCGTCGGCCATAACTGTTTTAGGCACAGTAGTATCCCTACCGACAGTTTCTAAATTTATTTTAGTAATTCGGTCTGCTGCACCTCCTGACTCCACAGATATCGAATAATCTCTCGCTGTTGACCAGCATCCGACTGTAGATAGTCCTTTTGCGCAGTCTTGTCCTTCATCAAGTATGTCAAAGCACTGCCGAACCGCACAAGGTATGGCTCAATCTCCGCGTTCCACATTTTGTCGTTCCACGGCACTTTGGTCATCTTGGTCTGTGCCTTATCAGCCTGTAAATGCTCCACCAATTCCCCTTCCTGCACGTCAAGAATGTACAGATACGTCTGCAATTGGGCGATGTCGTACTTGGGCAATGGGTTCATGAACCTCTTGAGTCGGTTCTTGACTTCTATCACCTTCCCATCCGCTCGACCGTCGATCTTGCCCCCCACTAGCAAGTTATAGTCCCCTATAGTAGCTATTTTCTTCTTCGAGAAGACCAAATTTCTCTCTTTAACCACCACTTTTCTTTTCTCCTGGTATTGCTCGATGCCTGCTGTCTCCTGCTTAACACCGAAGCCCTTATGCATCGTGGAGGTCACAAATTGTACCACGTCGGCCTTTACGTCGGCCGGGGTGGCGGATGGTAATGATTTCACCACCTTGGCTTGAGCTGTGGCCACCTGGTGAATAGTTTTGGCCTCAGAGGCCTCTAGGATCAGCTCATTGATGGCTGGAGCGGCGCCTAAATCCTGTACGATGGCTTGCATCTTCTCTTCAGGACTGGGCAGCGCTAGAGAGAGACGCTTTTGGAGAGAGGAGACCTGGCTAGGATTCGTGCGGCGCCAAACGTCAAGAAAAACCTCCTCGATCTTGCGATACGGATTCATCGCGCTGATGACCGGCACTTCGCTCGCGAAGACCATGATGTTGCGCCCCAGCGCGCGCTTGGTGGCCGCCATGATGACCCCTAATGACAAAGTTTGTGCGAAAACAATTTTTGGCCAGTGAAATCACAAAATTGTTTTGACCAATGGGAGGACGATAACTGTAGGAGGTGGCTTTTTTTATTACGATTTGGGCCTTTGTTTGTACCGTATCAGAACCGGTACTTCGATATTCTCGACAAAACTGCTGAGTATACCGGTTTACCGGTACAGCTACTGCTGCTAATTACTCGGAAAAGGTAAACCTGTATTGTAAACGTTTACCGGTATCAGCGGTGAAACCTGCCTACCGGTTTCTGAAGACATTAGATTACACAGGTTTTATATTTTACCAATCAGAGCGGAGTAGCAGACTTTATAAGTTCAGTTCTGACAAACTGTAGAGCTCACGTCACCCAGTGCTGAATCAGTCTGGGTAAGTCAGCGAAGGTCTCATCAGCTAACTCCACTGTACGACTACCATGTCATCAATGACTGAGAGTCCCTTCACGGCCAGTGACTTTATGGACCTACTGGGTGACGCTTCCCCGTGTGATGTTGAGCTGAATGTGACGCCCCAGAGCGCATTAGAGGACCCAAAGGCCCGAAAGAAGGCCAGACACCGACAGGAGATGGTCGAATTTCGTCTCAACAAGAAAGAGAAGCAGAAGAGACTGGTAGCTGAGCATCAACGACTGGAGCGAGAGATGAAGACGCTGGTGGAAACAGTCAGAGCTGCTGCGGCCTGTAGCAGCGGTGACAGTGTGACCGACACGCGACAGGAGCTGGTGGTGGAGAGAGAAGCGCTACGTAATCAGAACGTGGCGTTACGAGAGGAGATCACGCGGTACGAGAAGTTTAAGAGTGTAGTACTGGAAGCAAGTCAAGATCGAATGGAGAAAGAGGAGTCGAACCTACTCCCAAAAGACAAGGCTGGTTGGCACGTTGGTGAAGGAGACACGTCGTTTTACTTCCACCCGTTCACGCGTGACGAGGTCGACGCTGAAATGCGGAGATTTGAGTCCGAATTAGCCGATGGGATGCCGTCTCTTTCGCTGGCTGGAACGTTCTTTGGGTGGGAAGTATACTACGCGCCATTGGTTGCTTCAGAGGTGGACAGTACGCGGTTAGTGGCCCGCACTCGAGTTACCAAACGCCTGAGATGCTCACTGGACGTACACACTCAAATGTCTTACACAAAGCAGAAAGACCTCAGTCCTATGATCGTCACACCGATCGGTTGGGGACTCCACCAACGAGGGAAAGCGAGTACCCATGTACTACAAGAATTTGACCAAGATACACTCGTGTTCGCGCACGACATCCCTGGATTGGAGAAACATCTCCGGTATTTGTTTCAAGTGCGGAGGGCTCAGTGGAAACTGGCAGACGGAAGACGGAAGTTGACTGCGAGCTTAGCTATCGTGGACTCCGATTCTAACAGACGCAGTCGCGATGCCGATTCGCATGATAATGTTGAGTGGGCCACCGAGGGAGGCATCCAGGTGTCTGTCACCGAGGTGAACGAGAACTCAATTAAGGTGGTCTGTGATCACTGGGCGAGCTGTGAGAGCAAGCTGCACGCAGAGTATCTGATGATCCAGTGGACACAATTCGCAGTGTGGTGGGAACAACTGACAGTGCCGTCCAACTTGCTCCTTAACACTACGTAAATCCTATGCTAGACGTCTTTTATCCGCTCATAACATTATATAGTATCTCGAGTTTACCTATCAGTTGCAATTGTAAATTTATCAGTGGCTCATAGTTGGTGCCGGTACGAATACTATGTAAGTGTTAAAGAGTAAAAGGCAGTACAAAATGACTTCAGTGCAAAGCAAAACAATTAGAAACCCAGATAAACCAAGCTGGAAATTCCAAACCCCAGGGGGCTGGGAAAGAAAACATGATAAATAATCGAGAAAGACATCGAAGTGTAAGAGGGCAGTTGCTTCTACAATGACTCTGAAATAGTACGAAGCATTTGCAAGATATATGTAAACACGGTACTTGCGCAGTTGAGAGAATGTTTATTTTACCAGACCCAGAGCACTCAGCAGAAACCAGGGGCCATAATTTTGCTGTGGTTCAGCATTTTTACTGCTAACACGGCGAGAATATTTACTTCCTCGATAATCCTATGGAGAGTCGCCACACAGTTCATCAGTTTACGATGTTATCTTCCGTAAATTGCTTTTACACCCTTTGTAATGATTTCGTTAGCTTCGAGATTAATATGAAAATCACAAAATCCGTTAAAGTTTAAAAAAAATATCGCTTTTAGTATATGTAAAATCGACACCGCTTGGAGGTACACCATGATTTGCAACTCCCAGCACAGTGCTCTGGCTGTTTAAGTGTCTGGGGACACCCTCACCGGTGTCTCGTATGTACGCTCTGGGGTTCTTGGACACCCAACAGCGTATAGGCCTAGTTTGGCACGATTTTGCTGATAGTCACCTCCAACCCGTTCATATCGTTGACAAAATTCTAAGAATAGTGGCAATATGAAGAGACTTGGAGCACAAATATCTTTCAAGTTACGGTCAGTACAAAAAAAGCGCTTTTTGCTACCGTATAACTCCTGTCCTAAGCGAACCTCAATGTGCACAAGATTGTGGCATATGCCATAAGTAGCCTAATATTAACACTTAATCGTTACAATTTAAAAATTTGCTACACTCAATTTCACCCAATCAAAAATAATAAGGACACGATGGATTCGAACCCGTGTTCATCCGCATAAATGGCGGTGCTCTAAACCACTGAGCTACGTGTCCAAGCTCACTTGGTTACCTTCGAAAAGGGCAGAACTTATGTCGAGTGTATTAAAATTATTCGTTATCAGAGCTGTCACTACTGACAAGTTCGTCACCGGAGACACCTGTCTCGTCTGCTACGCCGAGATCGGCGAGTTGGTTGAGTACATCACTGATATCTTGGGGTTTGTCGTGATCTTTAGCGACAACAGGGCTGCGTGTATCTGTGAGCAGTTCGGTCTTAGCAAATCCACTCACGATAGTATCAGCACTGAGCTCTGACCACGATTCTGCAATCCACGCAGTGATCTCGTGGCGTTTCGGAGCCACCATTTCAAACGCCATTCGTGGGGGCTTCTCTTGTAATTGTACGACCTTGACATACATATGTATAGCGTGGTGGGACTTTAAGAAGGACAACGTTGATTGACGCAGCGTATTGAGTGACCTATTCGGTCCAATGTCCCGAGAAGTCATCCCACAGAAGGAGGATCTTCCCATGCATGTTGTCTCGGTAGTCCAAGAACTTAACCGAGATGTCGGTATTCCACCAGGCAATAGGGTTCCCATAGATTTGGCAGTCATGCTTCGCTTGAAGAGGAGCAATCTCTTTCCACAAGCGGACGCCAAAGCCATGCCATTTAGAATCGTTTTCTTCTTGTACATGTCGATGACGGGAAACACCGGCCTTGAACACCAGGAAGGGAGCCCGCTCGTTGTCGTGCCGATCTGCCAAAAGCATTGCTGTTGCTCGCTCCTTATCTTTGCCGCTGCACTCCACCCATACAGTCTTCTCACCTCGCGTGGTGATAGTCTTGCGAGGTAGGTATTCAAAGAACACAGCTTCCGTACAGCATTAGAGAGCTTTAGTGAACTGTAATTTATTAACGCATACCTGTCTGGTCCGGGTTAAAGACCTGTATGATGTTGTGCTCAACGATAGCCGCCCCAACTTCTCCACGAAATTTGGTCCTCGCTGCTACATCATCCTCGGGAGTGGTTTGGCCCTGTCGCGTCCGCGCACGTACAGAAAGCTTGTGCTTACGCATAAATCGCCGCCTCCATGAATACGAAGCGCTGAAGCTTTCGCTAGAAATACCAGCGTCTGCGGCAATTTCAAGCGCCTTGAGCTCCAGCATTTTAGCTGATACCGGGCAGCCTTCCTTCCTCATCGTGTTAAGCCAAAGTACGATGTCGCTCTCCGCTTGAGCTGGGAGAACTGTCGCATCACCGTGCCAACGGCAGTTCTCTAAGTGCCCTTTGCCTTCTTCACACACAGACTTAATAAAGTTAGCTTGCTTTTTCCATTTCGATATCTGCTTCTGTTTTCTTTTTTTTCTGCTTTGTTGATGTTGGGGTAGAACGCGCTGATAACCTCGCCTACTGTGTCTCCGTCCTCAGGCCGCTCGAGAATTTGAAGCTTATGGCTGTAGTCGACTGCAATACGGTTATACGTTTTCTTCATCCTTCCCGTCCCGGTGGTCCGAGGCCGCGGCATCGCTGTGCTGTAAAATTCTAAAGTAAGTGTCCAGCCTCAACCAACAGCTGATCCATTTTTAGTTGGTACTTACCCCAACTTTACTGGCTAACATATGCTATAAATATGCTTATACCATTGGTTACAAAAATAGTTCGCTTAGGACAGGAGTTATACGGTACGAGCATTCGTACTTAAACGCGTGAAATGGTTGAATTCTGTGACGCGTTGCACTCTCCAGTACAGTTTTCTTTTTTAATGCAGCGGTAACCCCATTGCGTTTTTTTCTTTTCTTTAAAAGGTCGGGAATTATTGAATAAAATTGAATAATCATTATTCACATTCTGAGCGGGCTCTCGTGATCCAGTGCGTTGCTAACGTATTGTTTACTTCACAAAGGTGGCTTCAGGGCGTGAAACATTCGCGTATCGCTCAGAGCAGGTTTTTGATCGAGCCTTATCAAACCGATAGCCACTTCACATTTTCCTTTCAAGATCACACGGCCCTTTCTTACAGCGGAAACCCCTCTCTACTGTCATACGCAGTATATTCTACGCTGCTCTTGCCTTTGCGCTTTTAGCTCGCAACATCGTCGTCGGAGTGTTCCCTCACCCCAACGAGCCTCGTCTCTTGCCAAGACATATCCTGACTATGCGACCAACGGCAAGAGATCCCTTCGGGTTGAAGGCCAAGAAGTTGTCCAGGGCAGACCGATCGACAGGAACGATGGGGTCTGGAAAGCCATAGCCCGGAGCTTCAATAAAGTCCTCCCTAGGCAGGGGATAATCATGGAGACACTCTTGCAGAGGCCAAGGCCGCCCTAAAAAAAAGCCTACCTGTAGATGACCTCAATCCAACTGGTACACTTTGCATTAAACTAGTTTCATCTAAGATTTGATATTGAAAACACTATGAACGGCACAACATGGCTCACAGATTTGCAGAAAGTAGAAGAGATCCCATCGCTATGACTACGGAAGGATCCATATGTAGCAAAACGAGCTATGTAGAATGTATGGTATGCAGTAATGCAGATATGAGACTGCGGCAAACAAAATGTTACTAATCAACATTTTGAGATAAACGGCCCTGAAGTTGACCAACTGTTTTTCGTACATAAACGAATTTCTGAGTTAGAGCCTTTTTTACTTTTCAAAAATTTGGATCGAGGTGTATCACCTACAAAGCAGACGACCATGGAGGATCTAACAGCGTATGCGCCGGGAGCTGCTGCTGGCGGCGGTGAAGCTACTCCCCACCGTGCCGACACTGGCGCTCCTGTTGCTGCCCCGGTCGCCCCCAGGGAACCGGAAGAAGAAGTAGGCTGTAGCAGCCAAAGCGCCGCGAGTGACAGCGAGAAGCTTGACGACAGCGAGGACGAGGACTTCACCCCCGACTCACAGGCATCTAGTGACGACGAAGAGCCCCTTACAGCTGAGAGCGCAGGTAGTGGAGAGGAGGACACTGCTGCTGAGGGTGACGAGGACATTAGTATCTATTTGATGGACCAGGATCTTCGTGGCCAAGTTACCTCCATTCTTCTAGCTGATGCGTGTGGGAATCGCTGCGTGGAGAGCAAGACTAAGCAGCTGGAGTTGCTGCTCTGCTCGCTGTCCACAATGACGAAAACGGCGAAGCCCATCAGCCTCTACACGCTGTTGGGGGCACTGATGCAGGTGCCTGTCGATCGTGTCCGTGGGTATGGACTTCGGGATAAGTTCGCATACTATCTTCCTTTCGTGGGTAAGGTTTGTCGCCCACGTTTGCTCGCTGCTACGGTGTGGTCCCCCACTGTTCAACGATACAAAATCCACGTCCGTGACGGAAATATTGGAACGAAGAGTCATGGGAACACTTATAACCAGAACGCAGCGGCTGTTGATCTGGTCTGGTTAGTGAAGTGGTTTAAGGAGTTTGCAGAGGAGGTTGGAGAGGTTGTGCCGGTGAGAGTTCGAATGCAGAAGATCAAGGATGGCGTCACGAAGAAATATTACAGCAGCGAGATGTACATGCTACTGCCCGCGCACTTCACATGGAATGTTTTGTACGAGGAGATGCACAGCTTCGTGGAGCAGATTCGCCTGCGCGTCCGAGAGCCTGCACCCTCAACGATGAGGAAGCTACTGACGCTCCATTGTCCGACCATTCGCATTCGGTCGCCAAGGAGCAACGTGTGTGATATCTATTCCATCTACCATACAAGCATGCGCAACGACGTCAGTGCAGAAAAAACCGAGGCGCCTGGCAGACACACGGAGTCCGCTCGCAAAATGCGGTAAGGGAGATTGGTATCAATTTAATCTACAGGTAACTTTTAACAGGGGATGTTAATATCTTTTTGTTTTGGTTGCAGCCGTGAATACAAGAAGGACAAGACTTCAGTGAGCGACGACCATCGTCATGGACTTCTCGCAGAACCTTACTGTTCCTAGCATTGCCAGTACGCCGTCGCAGTGGTATTTTTGTTCACTGTTGTACGTCAGTTGCTTCGGCATTTTCTGCGAGAACGACGGTATTCAAACCAACTACCTCTACGATGAAACAGCGAGTGGAAAAGGCAGCGACCAGATCATCTCCATGCTAGAACATTTTCTCCTGACCAAGGTTCTGTCTGAAGGCAAGAATAGATTGACTGTTTACGCTGACAATTGCTCGGGTCACAACAAGAACAACTACGTCATCAAGTTCTTGTTGGCGCAAGTGGACATGGGGCTGCTGAAGCACGTAGACTACAAGTTCTTTGTAAAGGGCCACACGAATAACTCGTGCGATCGAGGTTTCGGTCATATTCGCAAGCACGTTGCGAAAGAAGATTGCTATACTGTGGCTCACGTAGTGGACGCTGTTAAGGAAGCTGCGGCGAACTCTGTGACGGTCCACATTTCACGTGGTAGCTTGCAGTTTAAGACGTACAAGGGCGTGCTGACGGATCTGTACAAACGCCTAGAACGCATTCAGCAATATCAGATCTTCTCCATGGACGAAGTGTCGATTGGAGTAGTGTCGTGTAGGAAGGAACCTAGCGATGAGCCCGTCGAGATGAATCTCCGGCGTAAGATTGACGGTATCCTCACGACGAAGGAGAAGGTGGTGAAGA
>NW_008649022.1:349101-383403 GCF_000247585.1 Phytophthora nicotianae INRA-310 | reverse complement strand
GACGTCGGGCCAAGCGCCGAGGAAGCGCCTGCAAAGAAGAGGAAGGCCCCAAAGAAGTAAGTGCTTCGTCAGAGTATGCGATTTACCCGATAAATCGAATTGATACCTACGTCCATCAGTGTATAGATTTCCGATTTTTCAAAAAAAAATTCAAAAACTACACTTGGGTACACTGGAGTGGTAACACAAAACTGGCAAAACTGACCTTTTAGAGTACGAATTAGCGTAAACCGAGGCCACCACTGGATTCCTTGGGCGATTTTGGATCTAATTCACCAATAAAAAAATCGACTTCGACGTCCTTGACGGAGATAATTTTTTGGTCAGCCGATTTCTCCGAAACGGCTGAATGGATTTCTTCGTTTGAGGGCTCTACGGACGGCGGAGATACAGGGCTTTTCAAAGATGTACCTTAGACGCTTATTAATTAATGGTTGATTAGTAGCTTTTTGTTTGACGCAGTCTCATATCAGTTTACGCTGCTGGTACTGAGGGTTGAGTCAACAATATCCTTCAGTTCATTTAAAGACTTTGAGGGGTTTTATTTGAATAGTCAAAGTTCAGTTAGCATATATATATATATATATATATATATATCAACAAATTTGTCGATCGGTTTTCAAGACGTGGGTTGAGTCTCATACTTGTGGCTGCTAAGTAAAGCTCTGCACCTCTAATTCGGCAGAGTGGACTATATTACTAGGAGTACGCGACGCTGGGATAAGATCTGACCCCTTTGTTTATTATCTATAAGTAACTAGTACCTCGGATACATACTCATGAACTACAAAATACACTATCTAACTGGTACAATTATCGATTCTATGCGTGCCAAAACTGTAGAGGTTCGCAACCAGAGGGAATGTACGATACGGAGACGGATGGGCATCGCTACAAATAATATCTAGTTCGAGGAAGCAATAAGGTACTTGTGCTTTGACTGAAGAGACCCTACAGATCTTAGCATTATAAAAAGAGATGCTTACCCACGAATTAACGCATCTACTGCACCTGATTCGCAGCCGCGGCATCTGCCCTTCGTGTAGGAACCAATTTCAAATCGATTATATGACCTGTGGTAATATATTTTTGGGAAATGCCACGCTCATGTATTTGCCTTTCAGTGTCTTCTATCATTGTAAGAAGAACATTTAATATGAACCTAGACATGGGAAATAGCTAGGCAAAAATGAGTTTGAAAACAATTTATACATCTTCGTAATACAATTTCTGCCGATTATTAGGTACCGATGAGATTCTCTAATGCAGTAAATGATTGTGTTCTTCGTCTTGACGTCAGCTATAATCCTAAGCGGTTCACCTCTGTCTTCTCACTAGCAAGCTATCACTAAAAAAAAATTATTTGGTCATTCCGGAATTTGTGTTGAAATATCGAAGCTTTTGGGAGGCAGGTTATCATTACTGACGTCCTGGGACCTGTATCGGTATACTGGGATGACCATCCCACCGAATTAATCCTTGTTGGGCTTTCTTCAAAGAGCTCTAAGACGGTTGGTTTTTGGAGCTGGAGTATTGTAGCACACACTTCAGGAGTAGCAAGTCCTTATTTCTATGGCTTAAACGAAAACAACTGGCCTGGAAACGCGGTGTCGTATGCATTGTAGAATGCGCGCCAAATTTCAGCCTTTGGGCTGCTTGTCGAGTCGAGCTTCAAAACGGTCTTATATACGTCGTCTGGATTCAGTTTGCCAATCATCCACTGTTTGAACTGAGCCTGTTGCAAGTTCTTCGCGATCCTGGCTGTGTGTGCATCTGACCCCTTTGTCGCCGCTTGCAGCATCACAGCCAGCTTCTCGTCGCCGTAGCTCTTGGTGAAAGACTTGATCATGCTTGTCTGAGCGAACGGGTATTGCTCGTTAAACTTCTTCATGTACTCCACCCAGTTGCTTAACCATGGTTTGGTGAGTAAATCGTCCACAGCCTCGTCAAGCTTCAACTTGTTGAAGACGTTTTGCGGATGCATAGGTTGATCCAGCCACCCGGTCGCTAGTTCGTCCAGATATTTCTGAGTCCTGGGGTTGTCAATATTATCTGCTGAACTCAGAAGCTTGAGTAAGTCATCCTCTTCATAAAACTTCTTGAAAACATCCAGTTCAGAGATGCTTTTCTTGTTCTTATTCTTCTCGTTGACAGCCTTTAAGAAGGCGGCCCAAGTAGTGAATTGAGGACTGTCAAAAAAATTGTCAATTTTCTGATTCAGCTTCATCGCCTCGAAAATTGCATCCGGCCTGGACCCATGACTGAGCCAGCCGTTGATTTTCGCCTCCTTCAGCTTCGTAGCGACTTCCTTTGTCTTTGGGATCTTCGCCGCGGCAGCTAGAATCTCAAACGCTTTGTCGACGCCAAATTGAATCATCATTGCTGAAGCTAGTGACCCTTCCGGATTATTATTATTATTGCGTTTGACGACAAATGCGGCCCAGTTCTTCCATTGCGGACTCTCCAACAGGTTACCCGTCGCCTTGTTCACTTCAAAAGCCAGAAAGGCTTTCTCCGCAGGTGTGTTTTTCTTTAGCAGTTCACTGACTTTCGGGTCTAGGCGCAAGTCCTTTACCAAGTTATGGTCGTTATCCTACTACACCAGTATTACGTACAATTATTACTTCAAAATCGGAATAATCAACAGTAGTGTACGTCAGCGACAGAATTGAACCCACAAACACAATTAGCGATGCATATTACCTTTCCTTGGCTAATAGAGCCCGTAGAATAACTTTGATCAAGTATGCCAAGGCTGGCCACGATAAGGCGGTTGGTGCAGTACACATTCATGAAATTTAGCAGGATTCGGACTATACTTCAATCGACGCCGAAATAAAGCAATGTATGTAGATTTTAATTAGAACATGTATGCACAGCATGTCACCATCCACAGATTTTCGGAGTGGAGATAGCATTGACAAAAACGAAAGCAAGGTTCCTCTGTCATCTGAAAGAGACGAGTCACCAATCTAACTCCACTTCGAACACTCCACACGACATGGAGGCATCAGCTCTCCGTGAAGTTAGTCGAAGCACTACATTTACAAAAGTCCGGTATGAGACTCGAACAAACGAGCACGCAGTACGCACTTGATCAAAGTTCGTGAGTGTGTTCACCGCCGTTTGTTTATTGTTTATCTCTACTCGGTCGGACTTGCAGGCGTCCACTAAAGAAATGCACCTCAACGTCTAGGCGTTCACTCCGAGCTAGCCCGCCTTCTACAATGGACTGGGACCTGAAGGGAACACCCTAACACTTTTCAGTCGACTTCACGATGACGATGTAGTGTCACCGTGTCACCAACCTGCTACATGGCTGTCCACGGCAGCCTGGCCGTACGGGCAGTCGGTTTCGTTCATGGAGACATGAAAAAGCCTCCATCTTCGACGACGGGTTGTAAATTGCAGGAAGCCTACAGACGTGCACTAACAACTTGCATTGCGTGACGAGAAAGAAGAGAGACTCACCTGTACAGAATCCTTTTTTTTACGCGCGTTGAGCTAGTACTCATAACGAAATGACATGTTGAAGTGAGGGCTTTTTGGTGGACTAAGATTACGAAGCCCCCAAAATGATTTAAAGTATAATACGCGTATAAAAAGAAAGCTAATGAAATAAGGAATGTTATATGGACCGCAGCAGCTTTATTGAGCTAATATTGATGATTAATATATGAGCGATGATCGTTTGAATGTTGCCACTTGCAAAACTTGAACCTGAGGATAATATAAATTGTATACTTCATGAATACGAGTAACAACAACTGAGTATACCACGATCGCGTTTGACGATGCCAGACTATTTGGAGACTGCCCTCACACAAAGCTTCCTATGAAAGATGGAAATACCTGACTTGGTATAATAATACAGTTTGATTACGGTATAAATGAATCAGGGGACATGAATTAATCCCAGTTGGGCTGTACGTTATTTCGTACCGAAGCACTATCAGTATCAATCCCAGTTAGAATGTACCTTTGCTTCGTACCGAAGCACTACCAGTGTTAATTATTTTTCAAGTCGGTTCGATCTCAAACGCTCAAGCTATCTTGTTGTACTGTGAATTTCGTTCCAATTTGCCGATTTGGGTCGGACAATCGCTCACATTCAAATCCAAGTCATTAGTAGAACCCACCAAGTATGTTCTTCACGATCTTATTTCGTACTTAAACGGACAGTATACGGAATTGTATACGCTGGGCGAATTGGGGGCAAAGAACCGCCCATGGAAATTTTGAGTAGACCTCACAATATGGGTATTAATGGAAAATGCCAAATAGTGTACCGTACACCCCTCATAAATGCGATGGGAGAGCTGAGCATACAAATTACATTATATCTACCCCAATAGTATACCGCGAACAGAGCTCATTCTCTTCGCTTGGCACCCCCGTTGACAGCCTTGCGAGGTCGTGCTATGCTCTCCATATGAACGACGTACACCACGTCAATTTAGTTATGTCAGCCAAATGATCTTTCTTCGACAATTTTACCGTATTGGAATAGTTATACGCAGGACATCACAATGAGGGCTATGATAGTACAATACACTATGCCTATGGCTTACATAGGGTCCCCATTGGAGCATAGGGATTGTTTTAAAGTATTCAGTATTTTGAAGTCGATTTTGTACCTAATTGATGAGAATGGAACAATTATTCTTAGATATTAAAAATAACTGCTATAGATTACAATGGTAGTTTATAAGGGGTTTAAAAAATAGTATAATCTTGCCAATGCGAAGAAGGGGGCGGGAAAGACCTTGGCAAGTCCGATCAAACATAAAATTACCGCCGCGCTGCGGCGGCGCTCGGCTAGTGTTAGATCAAGTTTAGACGTAAATTTTAGAAAGGGACAACTAGCAAGTTGTTCTACTGCTACTTACCTATTTTTGAGCTCGTACCCATGCGCTCACCTATCGTAACCTCGTACTCCATAGTTGTTCCTGGAAGTAAAACAAACATGTCTATCTTTCAAACAGCAGAAAGGAAGAAATACGCGTATCTATTGGTCTCTTTTAAAACCTAGATAGAGCGGTTTCCAGAAGGATTATATCAATGTCGCCGCAGATTAAAATAGGCATTCCAGTTTTTTACAGTTTGAAGTCATATTCTATGCATTTCAGCCAGAGAAATTAAGCCGAAATATCCGAAGCTGACCTTCCATCTCTTTTGATCTTCTCTAGCAGCACTCTTGTTTATAAGAGTCAATAGCCGAGGAGCCCACGAAATTCTTGGCACGAACTCAGCATGGTATACCCTCAGTAAATCGACAGGAGTCACCGCCGCGCAATTTCGTGGCTCAGCAGTACACCAATGAATACTTGAAGTCAAGGTGGTGAAAATAAGTGTGACGTGTTGACAAAGCACCATCCATGCACTTCTCTTCTACGGGTTAAATGAAAAGAGCTTCCCTGGGAATTCCTTCTCGTAAGCATTGTAGTAGGCGCGCCAAATATCAGCCTTCGGACTACTGGTAGACGTGATCTTCAGAACGGTGTTGTATACTTCGTCTGGGGTCAGCCCAAGGACCATCCAATTCTTGAACTGAGCTTCCTGTAACGTACTGGCGATCTTTGCTGTGTCTGCATCTGACGCCTTCGCTGCCGCTTGAAGCATCGTCGCCACCTTTTCGTCTCCATAGTTTTTGGTGAATGTCTGGATCATGCTGGTCTTAGCGAGCGGATACTTCTCATTAAAGTCTTCCATGTATTTTACCCACCTGCTCAACAGTGGGTTGGTGAGCAGGGCATCTCCAGCCTCATCAAGCTTCATCATGGTGAAGACGTGCTGCGGGTGAAGTGGTTGATCGCGCCACCTCAACAACAACTCGTCCAGATATTGTTGAGCTCTGGGGCTGTTGACATTGTCAGCAGAGACGATCAGTTTGGTCAAGCTGTCCTCTTTATAATACTGTAACAGGACATCCAGTCCAGTGATTTCTTTCTTGTTGCTGTTTTTCGCATTGAACGCCTTCAGGAAGCTGGTCCAAGTAGCGAATTGCGGGCTGTCAAAAAAACTGTCAAACTTCGTGTTGAGCTTCAGCGCCTCGAAGATCTTGTCCGGATCTGATCCAAGACTGAGCCAACGTTTAAGTTGCGCCTCCTCCAGCTTCTCAGCGATCGCTTTGGTTTTGGGGTTCTTCCCCGCGTTAGCTAGAATCGAGGATACTCTATCGAGGCCAAATTGAATTGACATTGCCGAAGAAAGTGCTTCGTCTGGGGTGTCCTTGCTGCGTTTGATGACGAATACGGCCCACTCCTTCCACTGCTGGCTTTCCAAGAGGTTATCAATACCCGCCACTTTTTCCACTTCCAGGGCCTTAAAAGCTTCGTCCACTGGTGTGTTTTTCTTCAGCATCTCGCTGATCTTTGGGCTTAGGTTCACGTTCTCTGTCAAATCATCGATGAGGTCCCAACCGGTTCTTTCCTTCAGCAAGTTCTTGACGAAATCATCGACGTAAGCGAGGGCACCGTCGAATATGCCTCTCTCTTCGCTGTCATGACGAGGCTTGTTGGATCTCAAACCTCTCACAACGGTACGGTCAGTAGGGAGCGAACGGGCGTAACGTGGTGCGGCTATCTTGGAATCCGTCCTCGATACGTCAGCAGATACTGATGTAGCTAGGGCACCAAGCAGCACCACAATGTAGTGAACACGCATGGTAGGCGTTTGAGGGCTTGGTTGCGTCTTCTAGGGCTGATTGTGAAGTGAAGGGAATATTTGTCCGTTTTAATCCACGTATTCCAACTGATCATCACTTTTCTACCCGCAGCTCCAATCTCGTGATGGCAGCAAGGCCATCACGAGATTGGAGCCAGTGGAAAACATATATGTTGATTACGGATGCACCATTATATTCGTAAGTACATCGCACAATGCAAATTGCGCTTACCAATAATTCTTTTTGTCGATATTTATCAGCACATTGACCAAATTCGCAGCACTGCGCACAAATATAATGGCAAATCTTGAATCATGAGCTGTACGCATTGGACACGAAAGAGCTCAACTACATGAGCTACATGTGGTTGACTTCGCAGTGGCGGCTCCAAAAAAATTTTACGGAGAAATTGCATGACGTTATGATTAATAATAGTGAATCGGCGTTGCCGTAAAAATTTCTGAAGCAACGAGTGAAGCACCTTACTAAGCGTTATGCGTTGCAGACGGAACCTTTTATGGCCTCGATCAAGTATCGTCGGCGTAATATACTAGGCATAACAAGAGATAGGAAAGGGGAAAAGGCAGACGCACATTCAGGCATCCCGAAGATAGACCTTATCAAAATTCAGAATCAAAAATACTTGCACTGAGTATTAATAAATGAAAGATATTTACAAATCCAAGAGAAGGCATTATAAGTTATAAAAATTAAGTGGTGGCGAATACGAGGGCCACGACTGTAAAATAATTATTTGTTTCACGTCGGTTTACAGGAGATCGCTGTCGTGTTGTCGGAAATCAATCTCAAACGATCAACTTATATTGTTGTATGGGCATTAACGGAAAATGCCAAATAGTGTATTCGCGCCAAATAGAATACCCCTCTCAAATGTGATGGGAGAGCGGAGCACACAATTCACATTACAACTACCCCATATAGTATACCGAGGACAGACCTCATTCTAAGAACTTTGTTCTTATATACAGTTCTCCACCAACAAGATGTTGTTATAGCAAGATTCCATTAACTCCACCCCCGTGTTGCCTCTCCAAATACATGGCGGAAAGAAAGAGAGAAAAAAGAAAGGAGGTCGTCACCTGAATTAAAAATGTAGCGAGCATCAGTTTAAGTGAAAATGTCACAATAACAATTTCCAAAATGCTTGAAAGTTTGCTGGATTACAAGAACAACAGCTGCGATCAAGCGTCAGGATTGGTTGATAAAAAGCAAATCGTTGGTTACAGAGTGAGGCCCTCTCACTTACTTTTTTACATGTATTTGGTGCAATGACTGTCGACGATACTCAATTCATGTACAGAAGGTGCCCTCGATAAGCGTAGGTCGGGGTTTGTATAGCCTGTCATATCTGCTAATTTGACAGAATGTAAGTACTTTGTATCCAATTGTTTGTGTTCGTATAAATGGTTGAACCCTACGCTTATCGACGATAACTTCTGTAATACTGAAGCCTGTCTGGGTGGCGCGTACAACAAAGAAGCCGTTCACAGAGTAGTATTTGTCACGTAAGTTTACGAAAGTCCGCGCACTAACAAGAGTCGTGCACTTGTCTGCGCTTTTAGTGGCGACGCGCTTTCTTCTTCTTGGACGAGCGACGGTAGTCTTCATCGTCGTCATCGTGATCGCGCTTCTCGTTGCGCATACGGTCAGACGCCTGTGCCTCTTTCTCCAATTCGTCCCAAGACGGTGCGTCCTCGTCCTCCGACGGTTCCTCTGACGAAGATTCTTCGTCCACGATCGACTCCCAGTCCGATCCGTCCGAGTCACTCGAGTCACTATCGTCGTCTTCTTCATCGGAGCCACCCGAGTAGTTGCTATCTCCCGCTTCTTCTTCCTCGTCATCTTCGTCATCCGAGCCTTCCATCTATGCAAACACACACACAAAACAATGTCAGCGTACGTTCTCGTATCTCAATACCCAACACAGCAACGAACCTTGAGGAACTCCCAGCCGGCTGGCTTAGGCACACCATCATCATCAGTATCCAGATAGAAGCGGTGGTCGCTCTTGATCGTGGACATGATACTCTTCCAGTTCAGGTTTGCTGTACCGGTAGTGAAGCAGATATCAATGTCGTCTAGCCACTCCTTGATACGCTCCAGTTCACTCATAGACACGGCGCTGATACGAGTAGGCATGATATCGAAGTTCTTGAACACGAACACGACGTCGAAGTTTTTAGACGAGAACATGACGCGCTCAAAGTGGACGTGCTCCACCTCGTCCAATGAGATGATAAAGAACGGCATATCCGTCAGACTGACGAGACAGTGCACGGACGGCTGCAGCAGCACCATCTCCTTGAATGGCGTACCCATGAAGCCTAGTTCACGGTACGGGATATCGAACACCACGGGCTTGCCATGTCGCTCCGACACGCTCTCCATCTTGTGACAGAACTCCTTGAACGTCGTGTTCAGCTTCTCACGCAATGCACGTTCACGGTTCTCTTCGTCCAGCTCGTCCGGGTCGTACATGGATCGCCGTCGGTTGTCCAGCGTCTGTGAACCTTCGATCACTTCAGTGTAGAACTGCACGTCCTTCTGTTTCTTCTTGCCGATCATAATGTGGTTCTTCAAGTGGAAGTGGATCAGCACCACCAGTTCCTTATCGCAAGGCTGGAAGATCGCGTGTTTAATGTTGGCGTACAGAATGTCAAGCTTCTGGTTCTTGTTCGTAGTGAAGCGCACGCCGTTTGAGTGAGCCTCCAGTGTACCGTGAGTCTTTCGTCCGGTCAAGTGCGGTCGAGCCGAGAGATCAATCAGCCGGGGTACACGACGGTCACGGGTCAGGATCAGGTCTTCTTGGACAACCAGATCGGACTCTTCCTGTTCGCGTTGTTCGCGCTGCTTCACACGCTTCTGGAGCTCTTTGATCAATCGGAACTGGTTGTTCAGATTGTGCGCATCCGTGGAGCGGAAGCCCAGCTCCTTGATGAACATCTTGTTGGGGAATTTAGTGATCGCGTTTGCCATGGCCGGAAGCACGTCACGTCCGAGTGATGTACCAGGAACGTAGAAGTTGATACGCAAGTACGTGGCCTTGTCTTCCTCTGATTTACTCACGTTCTTGATGGTCGAGATGTGGAATGGCACCGGTACACCGTTGATAGGTAGAATGACAGCCTCAGCACGCATATCCACCATAACTTGGCGCTCACGTAGCTCAGACGGATAGTCCTGCGGACCTTGATACGCCTTGATGCTCTTCTCCTTCTTAGGGTCATCCGACTTGTCGTTGTTCTGCTCTTCCAGTCGACGCATGGCTTCCTCGCGTTTCCTACGCATCAGTTCGGCCTGGTGACGATCACGGCGTTCCTGGTCCGTCTCCTTGCCTTCCAACTGTCGCTGTTGATCACGCAGACGCGACTGCAGCACCTGGTTGCGTGTACCAGAGAGCGACGTGTCCACAGAGCCATGAATGGAGCTATCTTTTCCCTTGCTGGATTTCTTCTTGGACTTCTCCTCCTCTTCGCCGTTGTCGTCATCGATGTCGTAGCGCACCTTACCCCACGCCTTCGGTACCTTCGTGTAGTACTTTGTTTCGTTCTCTAGAACCACCACAGTGTCGGCCAGGAACACGGCGTAGCTGTCCAGTTTCTTCTTCTTGCGCTGCGACTCTGGGATCGGGATATCGTTGAAGCCAAAGGCTACATTGAACGCCATTCCTTCCTTGATCAGCGTCTGGTTCTTGGTCGTGAGCAGGTTGCACGACTCACGGAACTCCAGACCAATACCGAAGCCTAGATTCTTCGTCAGCTTGCCAAACAGCGTCGCATTCCTCGACTGGATGAACTTGCGCACTTTTTCCACCACTTTACCGACGATTTTGCCCGGCTGCAGCTCCTTGACGCACATTTCGTGTGCCTCACGCAGTAATTCGTACGATTTCTCCATCGAACTGGTCGGATCAATGAAGAACGTGCGTCCTACATTGGAGCAGTATCCCTTGTACCTCGCTCCGAGCGAACAGATGATGACGTCGTACTTCATAGGGTCCTTGTTGCTCTGTGCACTGGGCTTGAGGTCGTATTTGCCTCCAGACTGGACAATAGGAGGGTAGCACGGCTCGATATCCACCGGATCGATCGTCACTTTGATCTTGGACGGGTTATCGAACACATCTTCAATGGCCATCGAGATCTTCTCGTGACTAATGGACTTCTCGTCGTCAATAATCTGCTCCATGTCCTCCATGAACTTGAGCTTGAATACTTTACTGGACAGAGCGCCGGCCCAGCGGATGTTCTCGAGTTCTTCACTCTCTTTAACTGTCAGCACCGTCTCGATACCTTTGCCCACCTCAACTTGCTCTACATCTGTGGCCTCGAGAGCCTTCTTAAAGCTGGCTACGAGTTCTCCAAGTGGGTTCTCCTTCGTCAACACGCCCGTCTTGGCGCCACTGGCCTTGATGGCGTCTGTCAGAACCTTAAAGTTGGCCACGTTACCGTCGGCTTTGTTGCGTTTCAGCAGCTCCAGCTTCACGTCTGACGTGGCGTTCTCCTGGGCTACAGCCTCTAGCATCGTGTATTTCTTACCGCCTGTAAGTACGTAGAGTTTCTGGGGCGTAAACACCATCAGAGTCTCAGGGAACTCCAGGAAACCCAGCAGATAGATCTGGAGCACCGCAGACTTGCGGTAGCCGGACTCTTCCTGCTGTGCACGACCCGCAAGCACGCAGAACGAGTCCACCCCACCCCATGCGGGTTCATTTTTGTTTTCCTGCAAATATTAAGAGTTAGTGTGCTAGTAGAGAGCGGTAGAAAGAAGGGTTTCTTACCTTCCACGAGCTGTAGAGACGCTGGAGACGGCGGAAGAACATGGCTGCGTTCAGACGCGGCACGTTGGAGGCGGGGGCCGCCCCCTGCTCTGTCTTGACTTCCGTCTTGACCTCCTGTTTGACCGTCACCTTGTCCTCCGCCATGGCTGTCGGCTCTTGGAGAGAAGGAAGGTGAGTACCGCAACCTTTTCGTCGACTTCGCGCCAAATAGTGGACGAGGTCTTTGGCGCCAGCGCTTTTAGAAATGTTTCTTATTACAGACCAAATTAGCCAATGAGAAGTGTTTCTAAGATTTGGCAATGCGGTTAGAAATAGTAACATGGGTGCAGAAATCTATGCTGCTCTCTGTACCCATATGACTATTCTAATTTTGATGTGGTGCACTTAACCCTTTCAAATCCGCTCTAACAAATATCTCCTCCCGGCAGAGATAAACCAGGTCGGAAGAGTTCGTCAGTCGTGTCCCCCGCCGCCATGCAGCTGCAGACGCTGGCGTACGCCATCTCGGGCGCCTTCACGCTGCTGGCCATTATCCTGTCCGGGTGGCTCATCTGGACGCACTTACTGTATAACCCATCGGCGGGCATTCGCAAGCACGTGATCCGCATCCTCATGATGGTCCCAATTTACGCGTTAACGTCCTACATGGCGCTGGTATTCAACGAGTCCAAGCTGCTGTTCGAGACTGTGCGTGATCTGTACGAAGCCTTCGCGCTCTATTCGTTCCACTGCTTCCTGGTCGAGTATCTGGGCGGCCAGTCCGTTCTAGCCAGCACTATGCGCTCCAAGCCGCAGATGACACACGTTTTCCCCTTCTGCTGTGTTCAGCCCTGGTCCATGGGCGGCAAGTTCCTGCGTCAGACCACCATCGGTATTTTGCAGTATATTCCGATTAAACTGCTCATGAGCATCGTCATGCTCATCACGAGCTTGGCAGGTGTGTATGGAGAGGGTGAGCTCATGAACCCTTTGGTGAGCTACGGCTACGTATGCTTCATCCTCAGTGCGTCACAGACGTGGGCGCTTTACTGTCTACTGATCTTCTTCCACGGAGCCCACGAGGAGCTGCAGCCCATGCGGCCGTGGCCCAAGTTCCTGGCCATTAAGGCAATTATTTTCTTTACGTACTGGCAGTCGATCATGATTAGTGGACTTGTGAGTGTCGGCGTCATCTCGGAGAAGTGGCATATCGGCTGTCCGGACTGCTGGGACGCGCAGAAAATTGCTTCAGCGCTGAATGACTTTGTTATTTGCGTCGAGATGCTGGGGTTTGCCATTGCTCACCATTACGCCTTCGCAATTGAAGACTTTTTGTCGCCGTCGGGTACGGCAGGTGTTAGTGTGCCGTCTTCGAACGTCAAGGCACCGCTACTGGCCAATTTCATGGACGCCATCAACGTTACGGACGTGTCGACGGACCTTAAGAACTCCCGTAATGAGATTCTCACCAAGAAACAGGCACTGGCTGCCAAGTTTGAGCGCCTCAACTCGTCCTCACCTGGCGGCGGCATGTTTTGAAGCGCTCTCCTGCCGTGCCAATTAATGAAAGGATAGCGTCAAATAAGGGAGCGATACAGTAAGCAACACGCCTAATTATTACATTTGGATTTGTACGTTACGGTGGCTTTGGACTCTAAAGCTTAGAGAAACTACAACACGGTTGAGTTAGAGTGGAATTAGAGTAGACAAAGAGAATGAACAAGAACGTTTATGGTATGCGGCACAAGACGATCGATGACACCGACCAAAAAGACATTTTCTTTGCGGGGCGGGTCGAGGCCCCGTCTTCTAACACCGAGAGATTTACAATCCTGTTTCCTGTTGCTGCGACTTCCCCTACTAAGTACTTTAACTACTACGACTTCGTCAGTTCAGCTACAACCACTTTCTTCATTATGTTCCGCGTTTGAAAAAGCGCAGCACAACAGGCCGCTTGACGGCGCGCAAAGTCGCCATTGACGAGTGGAACGTCGAGCCACTGATCTCCATGGGTCCAATCCAAGTGAGCACGTCTCCTACCGACACCTTGTGCAGCATGGGGCCGCCCGAATCCATATCCACTTTTGTCACCTTTGGTACATCGTTGTCCGAGCTAAATACCAGCCCAAGGTTGGCATTTTCCCTCCAGATGAGTTCGTACTCGCGGTCCTTTAGCGCTGGTCCACGAGGCAGCGTCTGATCAGACTCATCGCTTCGCATTGAAGCATACGCCGCGGCTGATGCACGTCGGAAACGCAGCACTGCTGGCTTCGGAAGACGAGACAAGTTCTCGAGGGTTTGCTTGAACTTGGGCTGCGGTACAATGTTCATGTTGTTGGCAGCGAAGAGGATGTCACCCGGTGACACGTGCTCAATGTTCTTGAGGTTACTCGTGCCAGTCACACGCGCCACCACTGGGAATCTTGTCGTCGGATGCACACGTAGTGTCAGACCAAGTGCTGTACCCTCGGGCCATACCACTTCGTACACATCACTGTCCTTCTCCAGTTCTTTCTCCTTGGATCGACTAGTTTCACTGGGTATTTGAGGCGCCGAGCCGTGACGATGTCCACTCCGTGACAAGGGTTTCAATGGTGTATCATCAATGGGGTCGCTAGAAGACTTGGCAAGCGGAGACTTGCGTAGTCCGTGCTCCAGGTTACGCAGTTTATTCTGTGTCTCCGCGATACGATGGCTCATGTCATTCCGATGTGCGTTGCCGTGGTCTGGACTGTTCATCTTCCGAGGAGGTGGGTCCTTGTTGGTGAGCATTACAGGAGCAGCCGTGTGATGTCCTCCTCTTGAACCATGTGGCGAGACTCTGGACGTATTAGACAAGGCGTTCGGTTGCCGTGCATCATGTGCCGATCGCTTCGCCTCCTGATCTGCGTGGCCTCGGTATTTACTTTGTGCTGCTTCCTGCGCAGCGTACTGCTGTGACTGCGATACATGCTGTTGATGTTGTTGATGCTGTTGCTGTGTAGAGTATGCCTGCCTGTCCTGGTGCTTCCTAGACTCGGTCTGCACTTTGGCGGTGGTGACATTAGTAGCGTTCTCCTTGGCGTGGCTTCCAAGAGCTATACTCATCTTCTTGAGCGGATTAATGAAAGTTCGAGGTGTAGGCAGTGGAGATGCCAGTGGCTGTGCAACCTTGGGGGGTGACGGCGCAGCAGCAGGTGCCACGTTCTCACTCGCAGAAGCTGACGACGGGGGAGACGACGTGGAAGATGTGGACGTGGACGAAGATACCGACGTTGATGAGGAAGCCAACGACGACGTCGAAGCTGTAAACTTGGACGCCGAATGGATGTCTGCGGAAGAAGATAAAGCTGCGAGCGCGTCTTCGGGAGAGCCCTTCTTGAACCGAATAACCAGCGGACGCTTGGCTGTACGCAGCTTCAGTAGCGACTCATGGAAAGTCAGATCCTTCACACAGTCGTCGTTAATCCACATGATGCGGTCTCCTGAGCTCACAAACGCTGCCACATTGTTCGGAGCGCCCTTAATCTTCACCTTAATGGACTTTGCACTACCCAAGTCGGCCACAATCATATGGCCAGCAACATTTGGTCGTACAGTGAAGCACAGCGGCTGTTTCTTCTCCCAAATGTGGTCGTATTCATCCTCCGCGGACTCTGGACGCGCTGAAACCTTCTTGTTGCCTGGGCAGAAGAACAGCGATACCGGTTTCTGTACCTTTTGCAGGAACTTAATCGCCGTGTTGAAATTGCCGTCTGCAGTGTTGTAGCTGCCAATCTGAACGAGATAGTGACCTGGCTGCACGTCCTGCACCTGTGGCGAGCGGTTCTTTCCAGTGATACGTGTCACTAGCGGGTACGGCACGTCCTTGCTCGCAATCAGACTAATACCCAGCGGTCCGTCAATCCACTTAATCTCGTACTTGGCCTCCAACTTCACAGCCGGTTGAGGAGGGAATTTTTCATTCTCCGCTGCCGTCAATTCCTCGAATTTCGCCGCCAGCTTCAAGCCAATCGCACTCTTTACCTTCGGTTGTACCGGTTTTACCGCCATCGGGTCTGCCATGAGTCTCCTGAACACCAATTTACACGGCTTGGGCACCTCTTTCAGGTAGTCAATTGCGTCTAAGAACTCCATGTCGCGGGTCACACGATCTCCAATTTTTAGCAACAAATCGCCCACTTCCACGAGATGAATGCCGAAAATCGAGCTTTTACCGGTAATTTTCGACACGGCCGGCATCATCCTGGACTGCGAGTGGCGCAGACGCAGTCCCAGTAGTCCTCCTTCCCAAATCAAAGTGCACATGTTGCCAGCGGCATTATTCGACACACTGGACGTGCTGCCACTCATAGATGCCAGCAAATCCAACGATGAGCGTCTCAAATGCACAAACTCCTCCTCAGCCGGCGCGTGTTCGTTCGGGTCGGTCTTATCATTTGCGTCAGTGTCCAATTTTTTGTCCTTTGTGTCCAAATCGAGGTCCAAATCGAGGTTTTCCAGATCCTCCAGGTCGTCCAGATCGCCTTCGTCCAGCGAGTCGCTGGCGCTGCGAGCGCGCTCGCTGCCTGATGACAGCGTGTCGTCATTGAGATCATCGTCCAGGTCCATATCCAGGCTCTCCAGGATGTCCGCGAGGCTGTCGCGGCCGCCACTGACGCTTCCAGAGCCCATAGCGGGCGTACTGTCGTCGTCCATCGTCTCCTCGCGCGCCTGCTTGGACAACGAGCCGCGCTCGGGCGCCACAGCCCCCGACGGGATCATGATGAGGTCGTCCAGCATGTCGAAGACGTTGTCGCCCAAGTCCGGCTCCACCTTGGCCAGCGAGGACGTTAGCGACTGGCGCGAACCGAGCTGCATGCTCATCTCCATCTGCAGCTGCATTTGCTGCTGAATCTTCTGGTGCAGGTCGAGCTGGTGCGCCAGCAGCTCCTCGTTGGTCATGGGCCCCGCCGAGCTGGCGCCGTCCTGCGGAGACCCGGCGAACATTCCTCCCACACTGGACTCTGCTATAGGAGGGGGAAGAGCGACTGAGTGTGTATTGTACACCGGGACGAGCGAACGTCGAAAGTATGCGGTTTGGATGGTGTGCCAAACACACAAAAATGATGTTATAACGAAATGACATTTGAAGAACCATATTTCTGATCCCTCTTCAAGTGTGGGATAATCAGATCCGCTTTTTCCATACAACCATTCATAAAAAGCGGATCTGATACTCCCACACTTGAAGAGCGAATCAGATAAAACCCACTCTTCAATTGCTGACAGCATCCTGACAGCTGAAGAGCATCATTACTTTCTTGCACTTTCGTGCCACCGACACAGCGCCTCTCCCCCGCGACATTGGGAAGACATACTGCACACGTCACAGATATTTCGGTCTGCGACGTGTGCAAAAGCTGAAAAGCTGACGGCCAGAGCTGTACTGAAGTACATGCAGAAGCACAGAACTAATGAACGCACAGGGCTGCATGTCGGATTCGACGCGACAGCAGATCGTCCAGCGGAGCGACTGGAAACTGAGGCTGGAGAGAGAGATCCAGCGTGTCGATCGCGACGCCAGTCCGCTCTTTTGTTCGGCAGCGGCGCCCAAACGGGGCGTGTTGACAGGCAGGAAGACAGCGTTGAAGGCACACCGCCACTGTGAATTTGCCTTGAATCCTGTGGACTACCGGTATACTGCGCGCGGACAGATGGCGAGCGGGAACGGCGATCACCAACGTACAGTAGCCGGAGCTGTCAAGCTAGCGAGCGTAAAGCTCACTTCTCCGTGAGAACGACGTTCCGCCCCGAAAAATCCACCGGCATTTCGGTGGCGATGCTTGTCAATTGCCAGTGCTGCGCTGGTTGGTAATGATGAAGTGGTGAAGTTCATGCTGCGTAGCTTGAGCACGTGCGACTTGCCCGTGCAACAAGCCGACGACGAGCTCAATCGAACGAGGCAAAGCCCCCGCGATCTTGTTCAATTGCGGGCAGATGAGCGCAGCGATGTACACTTTTGCCTTCCCGGGGTGGAAGAGCGTTTCATAGCGAAATCGTGAGCAGAGACACAAGGTCGTTCGGAGGTAGGCGGTAAGGATGCTAATCGACAAGTTCGTGTATTGTGGTGGTCATGACCAAGTTGCAACTTCAGTACAAGTACGTACAGCGAGCTGACACACAATTCCTGCAGTGAAATTCTGGCCAATTCTCGGGCGTGAATTAAGTTCAAAGTCGATGAAAGCTGGCCAGAAACCACGTGTGCTCCTTTGTTGTAGGTGGCAACTAAACGATGAGAGATCTGCTGGACAGCCAAGAGATGGATGCGTAGTTACTTACCAGGTGGGTGCGCGCTTCCAGGGCCACACCTACAAGCAATACGTCGAAGAGGAAGCGCAACAGGAAGAATGGGTGCGGCAGCAACAACACTAGCGACCAAATGTCGACTATCACGATTGCTGCAAGTTCGAAGATCATTTGACAAGTAAGAAGTGATGGTAAACGCTGCAGTCGGACGATTAAACCTGTCGCGGTCAATGTTCATACCGGGGAGGTACACCGTCAGCAGCACATTCTTTTCGAAACTGGTTACCACGACCAAAAAGCCGTTGCTTAAGAGCATTAGCATGGCAATCACGAAAAGAGTGGGGCGTACGAAGATTACACGTTGAACACTTTCTATCCCTTTCGGAGATTCGTAGGCGTCAACATGCTACCAGCCGTCTATGGCGCAAGTAAGATACACACGGGTTACAACGAAAGTGATTTTTTTTTCAACGAACCCATGTCAGCGGGGCAGAGTAACGCGACCGTGAGTAGGGAGTTGGTTACTGCGAATACATCTATCGATTGCTGAACGAGTCATCAAAATCTACAGACAGCATCGTGTTTTATTTTTCCAGTAAGGTACATTATTGTCATTTAGCTCAAACTAATAAGCGTCGTGGGCCACACCAAGGTGTACTCATTTCAACATGATAACATCATACCCGTGGTGAGTTATCATCACCCTGTCCAGGGTTCGGAGATGAATCGGAAGTTAAAGCAGAGGAACGCCCTGTCGCGGATAAACCCAAGAGCGAAGAGCGATCGTCCATCCATTGTCAGAAGCTGAACTGGAGCTGCTTGCTGCTGTTCTTTGCTATTGCTGGCTGTGGCATTTCTGTCCGATGAAAAGCAGATTGCGGTCATTCACTTCCGGTCTGCAATGGAAAATCACTCGACCTTCACGGTGGGTCAAGCATGGAGTGTCCATCGCAATATGCGAAGACTGAGTGGCTCCATTCAAGAAAAATTCATCCGCAGATTCCATCATACAGTCTTGTATTAAGCTACATTTAACTACTGTAAATGTCGTGATAAAGTTTTCAACGATGAGACCAGCAAGCGTCCTGAAGCGCGGACGTTTCAGGTCGCTGGAATAGCAGCCGTAAATAATTCAACGCCACATCACTGCCTTCATCACGAGAAAAGAGTAGAACAGAGCGCCTCGCGTTTATCCCCCCAACGTGCTCTGTCCACAATGCAGCGGAATCGAACCATCTCCGGTATGACCGTAGCGCGAAGAACGTCAATTCTTGTGCTGACTTGATCTCTCTTTCGTTATATAGAGCACCCGACAGTCGAATCAAATCCATTCACGCTTCCGTCCGATGAGGAAGTTTTTCGTATGCGCGAGACGGAGAAGCAGCGAAAGGAAGAGGTGCGTCCCAGCTGACTATCCGATCTGTACTTGAAGCTACAGTCTCATGAGGATTCTACAGGAAAAGAGCAAGAACTCGCGACTCAAGATCTACGATAAAACCACGGCGTCGTCCAAGATTGGAAATATTCGTCGCTTCCGCTCCGATGACGCGGTGAGGCAACATTCAGAACAGCAGTTAATGCATCTAAACATTGTACATAACTGACTGGAGTCTTTGATTCTAGCCTACGGGTCTAGATAACTACTCAGCGTCTCAGTCTCGTCAAACTCGAGGTCTCGTTGCCGCAGCGACCGCCACCATTTCCAACGATCGACTGCGCGAAAAGGAGAACATGGCAGATTTCATTGCCAAGAAGCGCGAGATGTTTCTCGTGCAGATGTCGCTGGACACAAAGCGAGAAGAGATCCGTAAACTTGAAGAGAAGGCTCAACTTAAAGAAGAAGCGTTGAAGAAGAGTGAGCTGATGCTTGAAGAAGACGCCGTACGTTTCGATACCTTCTTAAAGGAGAACGACAAGAAAGCTCATGAAGCTATCAAGCGAGCCGAGAAGGAGACCAAGGCCAAAGCCGATAAAGTGCAGGAGATCAAGAAACTCAACCAGCAGATCCAACTCGTACAGAGCGACATGTCCAAGCTGAGCGAGCAGCTTCAAGACTGTCTACAGTACAAAGCGTTCTTAGATGAACTCACTCCTCAAGAGTACGGGATCGAACAGCAAGACAAGAAACGAGCTCGACAAATGGCTCGCCTGCAGAAGCGCAAAGACAAGATTTTACGCGAGTGGGAACTGCAGAAGGCCAAAGTTCTAGCTGAGATCGAAGAGCGCGAGCGAGCCGAAAAAGAGCGTCCGGACTCCAAGAACGGCAAGAAAAAAGTGGACAAAGCCGTCAAAGTCAAGGAGTTGACGATCCCACCGATGCCCAATCTGGACAACATGCCGCTCACTAGCAGCGGAGAGGAGATCCCCATGTACTTCCAGAACCCGCAGCAATTACTAGACATCTTCACTGCGTTAGAAGAGAGCAATCTCTTCTTGATTCAGAACAGTCAGGAGACCGAACAAACACTCGAAGAACTTAAGCAAAACTACCGCGAGACCAAGAAAACTATGGACCGTAAGACGCAGGCGCTTAAGTCAAATGTCGACGGGTTACAGCAACAGATCAGTATCGAGGAGAGCAAAGCCAGTCAATTACGCCTGAGGTCTCAAGGAGGGACGGGTGAGAACGCACAGGAACGAATGCTGAAGGAACTACAGGATCGAGTACTGGAAGTCTACAAACGTTGTGGCTTTGAGGCTGAGACCAACTCATCGACGCTCTACATGCTCACAGATCTGGAAGCTCGTCTGGAAGATCTATTGAGTGCAATTGAGCAGATGCCGGAGGATTATGTGGCTAAAGCTGAGAAGGAGAAGGAAAAGGAACGCAGAGAACGAGTCCGACAAGAACGAATCGCGCAGCAGCAGAAAATGTATGAGGAACGGATGAAGAAATCCATGGAGAGAAGTATGCAGGCACCCAAGAAGCGTAAGGGAAGACAAGTCATGTGGCGATCGCAGCCTGCTCGACACATCAAGCATGCCGAAGACGACAATAAAGTGGACCAAGGGGACGAGGCTGACCACCACCATTTTATCTGGTAGAATGGGAGATTTTACAAAACTTAATAAATTTCACTTATTTTCTCGATGTGTCATAAATTCCATCCTCCAAATTTACGATCCTGAAGTGAGCTGCTGCTGGTTTGTTTTCGGGTGAACCACGGATGATAGTGAGTTTATCATTCACTGGTTCTTTGACGGCGACCCAGCCGCCTAGTCCGAAGTAGCTGGATAAACAGAAAATTGGTGTGCTTGCCTTGGACTCGACGAGGAATTGTTCGTATGAGTTGAAATCGACTCCTTGCACTTTCAAGTTTCCGTATCGGTTGATACCCAAAAAGTTACTTGACTTTTCACTTTGGAAACCCCATACATCACTGTCGTCTCCCAGAGTGTACGCACGAAATGTACAGCCATCAACTACAATGTCAGCACTAAGATTCATAACAGTTGTGTTAGAAAATCCCCAAATAGGAAACAATCATCCTGCCACATACCTTAGCAGTGCCTCTCCGTCTACATCACGCAAAAACTTTCCCGTCTGGACCTCTTGAAATGCACAACGAAAGCGGAAAATCGCGGGTACTTTCTTTCCCATGATCTTGTTGGCCTGAATCCCCACTTTCTTCATGTCGTGGTGAACTCGCCCAATTTTTGAGTCCAATCGATCCAACTGCTCGTTATGTGTATCCAGTGCACTCCCTAATGCCAACGACTGCAGTTTTAGCTCTGCAAGTTGTGGCTCCAAGTCGCGAAGAAATTTATCATGGATGTCTTCAATGGACTCTACCGCACGATTCTGCTGCTGTAAGTGACCATTATCAGGTCGTTTCCCCACCAAATTGAGGGGACTGCGCTCTTTACTCGACGTTGGCTCATGGACATTGCCGTAATGCATCCCAAGCTGATCAGCTGACTGAAATTTGACTTTGCATTCTGGGCAAATAAATCCCATTGCAATCTACAAATTCACAAGAATCTGGTTAGAGTTCGCCACCTTTTCCACACAATTCAATACTGGTATACCTTACTTCATGTGGTTCTTTACTGTTCGAGAGCTGCGGAGCTGCTGAGAGTTTGTTGTAAAACCAACCAGACCACGTCATTCCGCGGAGAACACGCTTGGACATGTCCACGGTGGCCTGGGTCTCGTCTACCATGCCTTCGCTGCGGCCAAGCTGCTCTGCCTGCATGCTGAGAGTGTGCGCCGTTGCTCTCCCCAATTGGAGAGACTCGGCCGTGTCTCGCAGCGCCTGCGTGTGTCGTTGCCCCCATTCGTGCTCCGACACTATTTGACGCTGAGTCGCCATTTTGGTATGGAAGAATTTGATTCATGAATTATTGCATTGTCGTACTTAATAGGGACATCAACATCTGTAGCCAAGTCGAAATCGACTCTACCGCTTCACGAAATGCATGCGATGATTTTTTTTGGCTTCTTCGGCGATCTACTGTTCGCCAAACTACATCAAGGTACAAAATAATTGTTGTTTTGGATAGTATTCCACTTGAAAAAGGAGTCTTTGAAATCATCGCACTTGAGAAGACACTTTCCATCAGGGCTCCCGATTATGGCATTGTTATTTATCGGAAGCTTCGACGTCGGATAAATGATGACATCGTGTAGCTAGTAGTGCTTCATAAATTATGTCATAACTAAGTAGCAACAAATAAATAAGATCATTATGAACTGAAGAGCAAAGCAACAGCAGGTTAACAATTAACGTGTAGCCTCATCTACCGTCTGCGCTGTCCAGTACACGTTATTCTGTCGCAGAAAGAGAACCATCTCCAGAGTGATGGGGTTTAAACTGTGGCGCTCTTGTCCGTAAGTCGTTCGGGCGACGCTAAAAAATCTCTCCACAATATTGGAGGTGGGTGGGATACACCCCAGCAGCTCGTACTCGGGCATTGATTCCTCACGGCGCCGCCTTTTTTGAAGTATTTGAACGAACGAGCTGCCATCGTCACTGTCGCTCGTTCCTTCAGTAGATCTTTCTTCAATGCAGCGAAATGGCAGCAGAGCTGCCTTTTCGGCTCTTGTTAGGCGATTGTTGCCACTGAGGATCCGGACACATCCCGACTCGAAGTCGGGACTGTGCACGATGTCTGCGTGAGCTCCTACAACATACAAAAGATAAGTATTAGTACATTTTGCATGTGGTTGATTCCAGTAGCAACTTACCCAAATAGCTCGCATAGTGCGGCTTTACGGTAATTAACCCGTCAAACCACACCCGTACGTCCGCCAAAGAAACGTGTTCACCTTGTAGGGCCTTGGAAACAGACTCAACCTTCTTCAGGTCCTTCAGCAGCGACAGTAGCCGTTTGTTGCACGCTGGGGCAGGAAGAACGTCCACAAGAGCATCATCGGTAGGGTCGATGTGCTCCAGCAACTTAAAATATCTATTTATCATGTCAAAAGTGGAGCTCCATCGTGTATCCTGTCGGGTCACTGGACGGAGTGTAGTTTTCGACCTACACATAATACCACATTATATTAAAAATAAAAATAATAAACACAAATAAAGTTAGCACTGTAATTCTCCCATAGTAGCAAGTAGACACATATACCTGAGTTTAGCAGATTGCTTTAGAGTCCGCAGGCGCACCATCAGCGCTTGAACTAAATCCAAGTCGTCTGCATACTGCTCCATATCAACTTGAACCGCCCTGTTAAGCCGGTGACTAGCACATCCCACTAGCGGGACGCCCATGAGTGTAGCTAAAAGCCTATTGACAGAACAATTATCCCCAACAACAAAAAGGCAGTCGCTGAGCTGCTTACCGAAGTCGCGGGGCAGCATTTCGGCTAGAAACTCCATGTGGCCACGTGCCGAAAGGTCCTCGTCGTGTTCATTCAGCAAGGGAGCCATGCTGAGGAGCGGGGTCTTGGTGACACCGCGAACTTCGTAGCAGGCGAAGACGGCGAGGAAATGCTCAGAGGCGTGACTCCACCCGTCCAGAATGAGCCCAAACCGTTCCGGTAATTCGGCAGCGATGCAACGCTCCACAATCCGAGTAAGGCTTTCCATGGCGCTGATCAGTGTCTCGACACAAATTGGGTCCAAATTGGAGTAGCTGACAGCACAAAAAATAGTCAGACTATAAAATACATATCATAATGGAACTAAGTCTAAACTTACCGCCTTGCAGCTTGGTTCTCGCAGAAGTGGAGAGGAAGGTTACTCTTGATGATCCAGTCGAGCCAGCCGTAAACGTTAAGCGCCGACTGTCGTACGTAGTTAAGCATAGACCCTGTTTCAGCCGTAGACGCGTTCAGCATCACCGCCTCGTAGTCTGGGTGCTCACGACGCACATGTTGCATCAGATTTGAGTACCCATTTCGACGGGTCTGCTTCCGAACCGTGCCACACCGACAGCGATAATACTCCAGGATTACTTCGTCGTATTCGTCGCGGTGCGGACGGAAGTAGAACCCGGAAACCTGGGCAGGGGTGAACGTAGCGTGGCGAGAGTGGCGTGCGAGGACCATGGTGGATGGAGATGGTTAGACGGTGATGTAGTGAGCTCAAAATGAAGAGTGAGGTGCTAAGCAAACTGTGATGAGCTCAAGGGTCAATGACCTGGTAAGTTTTGTATGATTGAACTAGTAAAGTCTTCATGGTTGGACGGGAGAGCTCCATAATTTTAAAGGGGTAATTATGATCAATTATGAGAGATTTTTGGTTAATCAAATAAATTATCAGTTTCATTCAGGATTCATCTAAAATAAATATATTTATGATTTCATAAGAAATTATTGAATAGACAATGCCATAAACGGGAGCCCTGCTTTCCATGTCCCCAACTTGCCTGGAGAAGGTATCATTACGGCGAAGGCGGCCAAGGTGCCGCCAGTATTAAAACGTTGCTGATCTGGAGGCAGAAATCATGGCTGCATGGGACTCCATTCAGGTAGACTACTTGCTGAAGCTGATAGAGTCCATGCTGGTGCCCAAACCTTGAATTTGTATACCAGCCCTGTCAGATACATTGAAATCTAAGTTGTTAACACAAGTGGCACCTCTGTAAGCCTAATAGAGAGAACATATCAAAGTAGCAGCTCCCAACTCAGGCTAGAAACCGAGATATTGTCAGAAGTGTCCCGCCAGATCGGGGGTCTTAATGATTTGGCGGGCACTGTATCAACCTTTAACCTGTGTAGTGAGAGTACCGTAGCAAGCAAGGAGACCAAATCAACTGTTGTGACACAACACGCTGACCAAATGCTTAAGGTAAGAGATACAAACTTCGCAATACCAAATGCACACCAGAAAACAGATCATCGGTTAAGAACCTCTTAGTAAACTACTTCTCCAAATTACCAAAGGTAAAGTAACAAAGTATCTTCATGAAGGCGACAAACATCCACAGAATTAGATTCGAACGTGCCAACATCAAAACCGATGTCCCGTATAGCAATTGATCCTTAGTGCCATATCAGCATGGAGGTGTCTCCGCCACATGGGAACAATCGATGACACTGGTGTTTTTAGCGAGCTGCTCGCGTTCAACAACAATCCCGTCTTGCGCAGTGAGGTGCAACGAATTGTGCAGTGAACCGCTTCTCGAAGCTAGAATTCGTCGTACATGCTGGAGGTGCATCATGAATGCCAATAGCCCAAAGAAAACTGGCCGAACGTCAAGGTAATCACGCGGCCATTTTGCGTGAGCAAAATACGCCTCCAGAACTTCTACCGTCTTTACACTAAGCTTCAGTGGGTTGCATTGCACTAAATAGCCGCTTAGTTGAGCTGGATCCAGTAAAAAGCTGCACGCCGAGCTCCAGCTGGAAGCCCCGATGATTTCCCGGGGTTTCTGCCACGAATACTCAGGGTGAAGTAGCACTCGCGTAGCCTCAACCAGCACAGCCTCTGCTACCAGATAAGCATCAAAAGCAGACGCACGGTCACTCTCGCTATCGCCGTCGTCTAGACATACAGGATCGAGCTCGGCTATCTGACAAGCTGCGTGGTTTAATGACTGTAAAGCTTCTAGGAGGTCGTTGTCGCGGGAATCTCGACTGACATCATTATTGTCACCTACAATATATGCCACGTGACAGGGAAGATCGTGGTTGTCCGGGTACAGCCACCAATGCAGCTCATGCACGAACACGTTGGCGTTTTCCACCGTCACACCACAGTTAGCGTTGAAAAGGACAGCGACTTGATCCCGTGCTAGTACATGCAAAAGGGTTTCTCGTGCATGAATACCTTCTTCACTAACTGTATGACCATCGTTTTCAAAATGCAAGAAACCATTTTTGCTGCAGTCGAAAGACGCAAAATAATGCTCCAACAATGGTAGCAACCACATTATCATGGATGAAGACATTGTAGATGCAACAACGATAATTATTGGTGGAAGAAGCGCTGCACGTCGTTCACAGTATCCATGGTAGATCACTTCCAATGCCTCGGGCGCTATAGCACCTGCATGAATGATAAGTTCTTTGACTGCATGTAGCCGGCGATGTTGAATTATGGCACAATTGGAACAACTTGACAAGTGCTCGGGTGATGTCTCAGGCACCGGGTGCTCGAATAATTTCGTACGTGCGTTGGTGTAGGCTAAGCACGAAGGACACTCCTCATCTTCGCTGTTTGCCAAACCAGCAGCAAATCGACGCAAAGCATTAGAACAGCGAAGATAATCAGATAGTGTGATACGGAGGGACTGGCGTGTTGGTAAACCTCCTAGTGAAAATTGCGACGATAGAGTTGGACGGAGCCACGTGATTTCGAACAGTAAATGTGCTCGGAATTCCGTCTTTTGCTGGACGATAAAGACCGCGATAAAGCAGAAAACACCGCTGATTTTACACGCGTATTTAGCGAGACGTAGCACACGGACGTAGTTCGCCAGCTTTTCTGCCCATTTAGGAGATATAGTCGCCTTCCACTTAAAATGAAAAGCCTGGCTAGACTCCTTCGTTGGTTCTAGAAGTGGAGTCTGTTCGAAGCGTATCAACGATAGTAAATCTGCAAAATTCGATGATGAAAGATGGACGTTATACGGGTTGACTGTGCGTTTGTAGAGTGTCAGCTTGTTTACAGACGAAGAAATTACTTGTTGTACAGCGTCACCTTTCCTGGGTTTTGGGATAAGCTCCACCGTGTACTCGGTATCACTTGTATCGTACATGTGAACGGCATATCTTATGCGATTCACAATAACTTCGCTCGAATAAATTCTCTGTCCGATATCGGTAGTTGGAAACGTTATCGTAATTTCTTTCTCCTCATTCTTGAATGTACCCTCATGGTGTTTCCATACTATTACTGCATGATCAGTAGATCTCCACTGGACATCCAGTTCACTACCAATAACCAAGCAACGAGCTGCAACCTCATGCTCCGTAAGTAAATAATCGTGGTTACGCCACAATCCCACTACAAAGCGAACACTCGACCGGTCATCCGTTCTCACATACACAGCCACGAGCAAATAGCTGTTTGTCGCTGAGCTTCTCATTTTCATCCCTTCTTTATGAAGACAGACGAGCGTTTGGTCGTTTTCGCGTATCCGAAGTGGACGAGGACATGAGGCCCCAGACCAGACAAGTCGGAACTGTCGACGTCGTTTCTCGTACAGCAAACAGAGCCACTTACAGAATGTCCCCAATCCTTCGCTCGTGCAGCCATATCCAAGTGAATTGAATTCTCGAAGTGTCATTATCAGAGTGAATGTAGCAGACGAAATTGGGTCGTACGCAATGATACGAAGTCCCTCCAAATCGTACCCACGAGGGTTCCGAGTGTGCACAGAAATCAAAAATCGTTTCCCGTTCATTTCGTGCACACACTTAAACATAGCGCACGATGCCACTCGATTCATTAGTTCTTTTTGAGCCCTCAGTTGTGCCTTTCTCTTTGCTTCACGCTCCGTTAATCGAGATACAGTGTCTTCATATTTCATAGCCACATTTTCAGCACGTCTGGAATTTACCATGTGCTTGTTTTCCTTTGCAATGCGAGCTTGTTGCTCAATACGCGCTCGTTTAAGATAAACCATCCGTTGACGTTTCTCTTCCAGCTGAAGATTTAAAGTCTCGCGGTTTAACTCAGGAACCCTGGATTCCTTCTTTATGATCACATGAATATCGCTTTCAATGTCCGCTGTGATGTCACCGTACAAGGTGTTACGTGTCACCTCTGGATCAGACTCGGGACAGGCCTGGTGCAGCATCTGCGGCTTTCTTTTTTTCGATCGCAGCATCACACTACGTTCTTCCGTCTTTTTACAGATTCCTTCACGTCTTACCGCTTCTTCTTCCTTTTTCTTGTTCTGCCTAGTCATTCGTAGCTTCTCCTGCGGAGAAGAACCGTTTTATCCGGTAAGTTACTGACATGTGTTCCGCCGTATCACATCCAAGACAAGAGTAAATGATACCTTCTCCATCCTCAGCTCGTTCATCCGATATTTGCACGTTTCCAATGCCTGGTCAAAGTGATTCTCCTCTCCCTTTAGCACTACAAGGCATTGCTCCATTTTTTCTACCAACGTAGCAATATAGCTGAGTGTCTTTTGTCGGTACTTCTCGCGGCAGCCCCTACAAGTAAGATCATTACAGTAAAAGTGCTACTTAGGGCTGACAAGGCGCTAACAAGGCGGAATCATACCTGATATAGGGATCTTCTGTGAGATCGCACTCACGTTTTAGCTCTGCCCACCTCATCTTACAAGTACCAGATAACTTCAACGGTGAACTATCAAAAAAAAAAAAACAGGAGAAACGGTACCTGGTTCCTCAAGTCTTGAAGTGTACGTTCAACCTGCGCACGTTCTCGACGAAGTAGAGACGATCGGTATTCTGCTGTCCTGACATGAAAACATAAAATAAGAACATCGTCCATTGTCGTGGTAAAGAGAATGACATACTTCTGGAGGGAGTTCAACGCTGCAATCACCTCGTACACTACTGGAGACTCTGCGTTCTTATCGACACTGTTGTGTTCAAACACCGATGGTCCTCGGCCCACGTACTCTTCAACTGCCTTCAGTGCCTGCATCCTGCCGTGCAAACTCTCTTCATCCAGTAGTATTTGCTGAGCAGCAACAGTACGCGACCCACTCACTACCTCACCTTCAGGGCTAATGCCAACCAAAGGCTTTACTAGAGGCTGTGGAGGTGTGTACTTCTTCCAGTGGGTCTTACAAACTGAAGTTAGCTGGGGTTCCACTGGCTTCAATGACGATAGAGCAGTATCTTTCTTATTGGCAAGCCTCTTATTCTGTCGCCAGCTACCAGAGCTCCAATATTTCAGCGAGCGATCTTCATGAACATTAATTTGAAGTCGGGAACTGACGATATCGTCGAGAGCCCTGTCGACGATGAATGGATTGCGAAGAAGACCGAATCCAAGCCACTCCACTAAATCTCCAACCTGGTCCAGAAAGTCGAGATCTTCACACATGCTTAGCAGATAGTTTTCGCGTTTGTAAATGTATGGCTGAGGAATTCCATCGTGAACAATTTTTCGCCAAATCTCTATGTTCTCCACGACATCCACCGAAGCCGCCCGTGTAAGTAGGAGTAAATCACCCAAGATGTGGATTTCTTTGCCTTTCACAACGTCTGGGGACTGATATCCCGTACGCGTTGTTTTCTGCTGGTTGGATTTCGTAAAAACCGTACAATTCGGTTGTCTAACTAGTGTCTCCGTCCATGAAGTTGGAGCAATGCTTGAGAGCAGTGCACGGAGCTTCACCTTGTACTCCTCTCTTACTGTAATGCTACTCGACACCGCAAATTCTGCCTCATGGGTTGTGGTGACTGCTCTCGCGACCCCACTAACTCCCCGTGTTGTTTGCTGCATTGAGCGCAGTTTTTAAACAAGCGGCACCTGTAACGACTTTGGGGACGCAGCAATACAATAACAATAACATTAACGAGCCATTTCAAAACTACAGTGTAGAAAAAAATTTATCAGTAAAGTTTTGTCCTTCGTATATCGAGTGTGGCTTCAATACCCACAGTGCACACGATCACATGCGCTTTACCGTATATTTAATGCACTGGAATTGGCTTCTCATCTTCGAGGCATGAAAATCGATGCCTCAGTTCGCGGGAAAAAAAGGAGCCATTTATTTTTAAGATTTTTATACCCCGCAGTGCTGATTCAGCCTGTTTCAAAAAAAAAAACAGAGCTGAAGTATGATATGCGATCACACTAATCTTGCAACTTCCGATGCTGCTTCCGAAGATTATCGCATGACCTACGATCATGATCACGCGGATGCCGACACTGTGGTGAGTATGGACAACAGTAAATCTGGTACTTCTTTAGAGGCTGCGCAGCCGCGAAGTATTTGATGGACTTACAGCTTCAGCTGAGGAAACATCAGAGACAGTCATTCAAGCATCTTTGAGTAGCATCTGTTTACGTTTGTTAAAGGAGCTGAACCAAGTTAAAGGTGCGCAAAATTTTACTGTCATATTGGTTGCGTAAGAGGACTTTTGCGACTTAACATGAAAGCAAAGGAAAACTCAAATAAAACCCGACCGTCCCGGAGAGAATTGACCACGAGAATAAATATGTAGAACAGACGAGCATAGAAGACCGTTATGCCGCGCTTAGTGCTGACTGAGGAAAGAAGCTTGTTTTGCTGCTCTTAGTATCGATCGTGGTCTGGTTCTGAACGGAAAAGGAATGTTCTGCCTCATGGTGAACCTTGATAGAAGCGAATTGCAATGAGATCAACATGTAAGTTATGATCAACCGAGATGTAGCTATCTGTATTCTGATGAGTTTAACCGTATAAAACCAGCTCGCAATAGCAAAGAGGAAGGAGAGGCATCGCGCAGAAGAGGAAAACGTAGACTTCTCGTGGATTATTTGGAGTTTCTACTGTCGATTTATTTTACCCTTCTCCTGCAAGGTAAGTGCGTTAATGTTCATTTTTTTTTTTTAACTCTTACTGACGTTGCCGTTCGAACTGTGCGCGAGTGCGGTTTCTTTTTGACAGAAGATTTAGAATTGGGTTTTATTTCAAGCCCTTGGCGCCAAAATGTAGATCCTCATTGACGTTAAATCTTAGAATTTCCGTCAACATCAAGCGATGGGGCGCAGTCATGTCGTGTTGAAGTGTTACCTAATCCGCCTTAGGCGGACGGAGCCTCTTCTTGGGTGAGGAGCGGTGGGTTAGCTGCTTCTAGATGCAAGGATAAAACCAAAATGACAGCTCTACCTAACGTTGCGCGAGTCTCTTGTGGGAGAGACGTTAGGACGATGCTCAACTTCTTGGGTGTTCTCGCTTCCTGATCACCGGGAAAACAGCCTTCCCTCTGTAAACATCGGGCAACCGTCCATGTGACCAATGGATGGGGCACAAAACTTGGTGTGGGTTTTAAAATGTGACACCTTTAGACAAACCCGCTGTTAGCTAGAGATACTCTAATGTCCTAAACGTGTCCTAAATGTCGTAAAATGTTCTGAACTAGAGGGATTGGGCTGACAGTGTCGTATTTTTTCGGGGCCAACATAATCCAAGGGATCGCTAAGCGCCTTGAACTTCTGGAAGCCTTAATGCAGATTATCAAATCTTCAAGACGAAGTATCTGGAGAAAAAATGGCAGATAGAATATTTTTGAGGAATCCGTTCATCATTGCATTTTTTTTGCTGTCAGTTTGCCCTGCTTTTACCCATATTGATAGTATCGTACCGCTGCGGTAGGCACGCGGTACTACCGCGTGCCTTTGAAGCCTGCAAAGCAAGCATTGACACTCAAATATCAACACAAGGCTACCTCAAAGCATGGTTTATTTGCATTCGCTACAGGATCATCGCCTAGCAAAATGACTGGAAGAGGCAAGTTGAGATTATATATATATATTACTTCTAGATACCAATATCTCTAAAACCACGCGATTTGAACTATTCCGCCGCTTCATTTGCGGCTGATTCGGCCCATGAACAACCTACGAGAGCTTGCTAAAATGTACAGCAGTAAAGATTCTATATAGGTATTGTAAAATAACTGGAAAAATCATTTTATACCCGACCAAATGGGCTTGTAATGCTTCCTGCAATCTGATTCGTTCTATTGCCACCCGGGGTTGACGCCTTGAATAAATTTTGGGACTTGTGCTGCATGTTGGACTGTCGGTCTTCGAGGAGTGTGGCTTATTTGAGCCGTTTTCTCCACTCTTTTTTTATAGTCCGTATTTCATAGTACCAGAACATGTTGTAGTCCTTGTCCGCTTGTATCTTTATGGAATCTGCAGAGTCAAGGGTTCTACTAACATATACTTATGTTGTACTAAGTACATTCAACTGCACACGTGACTGAATCTCTGATACCTATTTCTTGTAGTTTTCGTTTGGTAAAAGTAAGTGTATTCCCAGCTAAGTCGAAGACGATCTAAGTCTGTGATTTGCTAGTAGTCTTATGCTTGAGCATGAGATATGGGTGCTCGCAGAAGCGATGAGGTAGTCTGCTATTTTTCAGAGTCATTAAAGCTACTCCCAAGAGGGTACACCCTTCGCCAATGCCTGTCCCACCAAGCTGTTTTACGACGCGCTCTAGTTTAAATGCAATACTGAGACGCAGCAATATACCAACTAAAACATACCGTAAACAGCAGAGCCACTAAATCGAAGGGTAGGCAAAACGTTACATTGGAGCTGACAGTAATGGGCTTCGCCCAAATAGTAGTAGTATACCTCGAGCATGGTACATTGATGTCATTCATCATCTAACCACGTAAATCTCGTGCACAATACTTCAATGAAGTATAATAGTCTATGATTCTCTTTATAATCGCATAGATCATAAAGGTCAGTAGTGATTGACGACGTTAGTCTGCAGTGGTATTTAAGATAGAGAACGCGTGATTCTCGTGAAATCGTCTTAAGGAAGTACATGCTATCAAGCGTGGAACACCTGGATTATAAACAAGTTTGTTTCGCGAACAATGCCAGTTAGCAAGCCTAATGCATTAAAGCATTAACCAACTAAACTTAGTGTTGGGTACTTATTAAGTATATCGTATGCTTGACGAAGTACCAACGTATCCACGGCTTTTAAAAGCCGTTCGTTTAGTAAGAACGTTGTGCAGAAGAATGCTCTCAGCCATCTTCTTCGACATCGCTTCGCCCTTAACTTCGAGATGATACATCCGCAGGTATTTGACAAGAGCGTTCCAGTTCTCGTGCTGCGTTGCTGCTTGTCTCGAAGTAATATCCACATCTCTAGCGAACTGCTGCACGTTCATCCTACTTTGAAGTCGGGGTGTAAGCCAATCAGCCACCGTTTCCGCCTTGTTTCGAGGGATTCCCTTGATATTCGACCATGCTGCTCTTTCTTCTCCATTGTCGTCTTCAGTTGGTTCAGCAGCTCGAAGAGAGCGGCGATTATCGTATGTTTCGACGACTCCAGTCGACTTCATTACGTCCGCCACGGCAAGATGAGAGAAACCCGATTTTGCTTCTCCCTTGGTCAGAAGGGCAGTAGCAGCTATCAGTAGGACGAAATAGGCCCGCATTGGATGATCTTTGATGAATAACGGTTGGTCGTCTTGACTGACTTGAGTGCGGTAAAACAAATTTGAGAATGAGAACGAGTTATGAGCTGGCTCAGTAAACGCAAGCCGTCTACTCTAGTCTTCACGGCGGGTGCCCGAAGTGTAAACTAGAGTAAACAGCATGTGTTGTTTATACGGCCAGCGATGAGCGACTGGACTCGAGCGATCATGGTACTCTAGATTACGGTGAGCAGAATAATCGCTCTCGTCAATACGGATCAATGGTGAGACAAGACTTACTTTATCATGGCCACCGACTCGGCGGCATCGAAGTACAGTAGTACAATAATTTGCCTTAATACCGAGGTCATATAATGTTATAACTCTTAAGGCAATGTCTGCGTATCCCTGACTATTATTATGTTTCGTAGTAAACCACACCTCTACTAGTCGCTTTTTACTATAATGTCGTGCTTCGCACACGGATCTTAACCACCAGGTACAGTAGCGTTATGCCCGAGCATCAATCCTTTCAATGAACAAACCGCCCTGTACCCAAACCAAAATCATGAGCCCTAGCCCTTCTACCTACCGGAGAAGAGGTACAGATTAACGCCGCCTAGTTATTATGCAGGCCGTTCTTGATCAAGTATAGCAAATTGATTATGTTAAAAAGGCGGTTGATGTGGTGCAGATTTCTGAAATTTGGTGAGATCCGAACGAAATATTTCAAATCTGGAAATATATGGAAATATCTGACGATACACCAGAGTTTCCAAGGACTCTATTGTGACCCTTTCAGAAGTTGATTGTCGATGAAATCGGCTTAGAATGGACGAGCATGTGATTTTATGTCGATGCATACCACGGATTCGTACTACCACTAGGTAAAACCTTTGATTTTGACCATATTAGGCTGGGTTTTGTCTATCATCATATTATATCAAGTTTAGAGTTAGGCAGTATTACAAAGTGACTTTACAAAAAGAAAGTCTACCAGTTCGGTGGAATCACATCCTATCAGAATTGCGAGTTCATCTTAGACCATTAAAGGGTCTGGTACAGATGAAAATTTCATCTGTACCAGGTATTAATAATAATTCCACGCGGCA
>NW_008649022.1:341663-342730 GCF_000247585.1 Phytophthora nicotianae INRA-310 | reverse complement strand
GCCAACCAAGTAGAGCTTGTGCCCAAGCACATGCAGCCCCAGCTACGAGTAGAATAGAACTACTCACTTGTCTTTTTACCAAGTAATAGACTACGGCTAACATTTCCTGGGAGCTCGCCGACTCCCCTCGCGTGTCTTTCTACTAGCAGACACTACAAAGAATTATTTAGCAGTAACCTGCTTCAAGACCATGGCGAATATGCGTTCAGGAACCCGAAGCGTTGACGTTGGAGTTGCTCGCCAGAGTGACCGATCGAATGCCCGACGCGAAGAGGTTGGACGTACTCGAACGAACCCGTCACCAAGTGACGCATCTCAATCCCATGCAAGTGCCTCAGGTGAGGTCCCCTCCTCGACCCCGTTGTTCACACCGCTCGTACCACCGAAGATCACCAGCACCTCGCACGCTGCATTGGTTCAGTGGCGAAAGGACCGCCGAAACTACGAGGAGACAGCTCGATCTCGTGCAAAAGATGGAGCGAACGACGTAATCGTCCCGGTGAAGGCGACGTTCGACCAGGGTTTACTTCGACTGTGGTGCCGATTGAGATGGCACATTTCGATGGATGAAGTCACCGATGGCCACATCATGGCGGAGGTCGACAAAATCTTCGCAAGTGTGAAGAATAACAATGTACCGGACATTGACTACGAAATGCGAAGTAAACTACACATGGACTTAAAAGAGACGGACGTCAGTGAGAGAGTAATTCGATACTTCAAGACTTGTCATGATATCATCGATGACAATGGCTGGCGTGTCTTTTTCGACGATAACACTGGAAAAAAGGAACTGTACCGCATCCTCGTCGTTTCATTAGAGCCACAGGCGCTCCGTGAAGATGTAGAGCGGAGCATCCGTTTTCAAGCTCGAAAGGCTAAAGAAGACGAAGTCGTCCTGCACGATTTGATTTTGGAGAAGGCTTTAGAGCACGAAAAGGTGTTCCAAAGGCACAGGCGTGAAAAGCGCGAACGTGGAGATGGCGACGGGAAGAACCAGCCGTCTTCGAGGCCGACTAAGTCGACCAAAAGAAACTCGTCTGGCAGTGGCCAACGCACGGTGAGTG
>NW_008649022.1:289350-325074 GCF_000247585.1 Phytophthora nicotianae INRA-310 | reverse complement strand
TACTCTTGGAAGCCAACTTCCTCAGCGCAAGGTGCTGTGTGACCCGTCACACACATGGTCGTCTGGAAGTCGTGATGATGGGAATTTAGGATGGGACCACGAGGCTAACACATGAATCAGACCGGAATTTGCATAGGTGAGAACAAGTGTCTTCTCTGCGGTGAAGAAAGAGAGCAACAAGCCGCTTGCAGGTTAGCAAAGTACGGTTAGTGTCGTTTTTTTTTTTAACTGTATGGTTAGTATAAATACCGGATCTAGCCACTTAGTCAAGTGCAAATCCCGGATCACCGGGAGTTTACGTCGGAACTCGCAGAGATTGGCAGAAGCTCGGAGTGAGACCTATGAGATCTTGCGATGTTGCAACAAGAGTGAGAAGTCGAGGGACCCCAGTAGAAGGCGAAGGGGAGCAACGATGGAGTTGCTTTTACTTGAGCTTTCACTTTACTTTTGTCCAACCTAAAGCATGGTGCCAAGTCCGAATATCGAGATTAGAAAGTCCAATTCGGACCCTAACCCCTTCACATATGGCAAAACGAAAAAAAATTGCACTTTTGTTTTTGCTTTTTATGAAGGGGATGCGGAACCTTTAGAAGTGGTCTCAAGGGTATTCTAGGGGTACTTTGTGGTGATCTTTAACGTGGACATGTCGGAGCCTGCGATATCTCAACGTAAACCTGACAAATCGTATACTCTATTTTTAACCACTTTCAAACGTGTGTTTGGGGGCAAAGACGTGGTGCGTGCCCCGGCTAACTCCAGGCTAGACGTAGTTTTTCACGTAGAATCCGAATATTGGGGTTAGAAAGTCAACTTTGAACTTTTTATGCACATGCCAGATTTGCTTACATAGCAAATAGATAAAATAAAGTTTCAATCATCCACGCCGAGCGCACGTTAAGCGCATTGTGGTGTTGCAGGATCAGCAAAGTCTGCGAGATTGCTGGATCCAACTTCCCAATAGTACACAGATATCTACAAACGGAGGGGGTCTCCCGGTGATCCGGGATCTGCCAAACTGGTTCACCTTGTGTATCCGTGGGTAGGACAGGATCTTGCCCCTCTGGTAACGGCAGAGGTTCGACGAGAGTGAAGCTTGAATGTCTAGGCGAGACATGAGGATTGTGCGGAGTAGTGGTCGAAGATCTTCACTCTACGTCCGATGTAGGGTCCACATATCTCGAGCTTGTAGGATTTGGCAGCCTTGGCCTGCGAGCCGACAGTAGGTTGCCTTGTGGGTGAGTTTCCTTGAGTTTCCTTTTCGCCGAGCTTGACGGTTCCTAAAGTGGATTCTCGATAGTTGAGAGTCGATAGGTATCCCAGTCAAGCAGTAAATGCGGTTATCCTCCTTGATCTGCACTTGTAAGGGAAAGTTCACGCGGTGGTATGACCGTGCCAAAGTACTATCCAGGTATCATAATCAACACTAGATCTGCTGTTCGCAACCTTCACCGATCTCGTACGGACAACGCCGTTCCGGATCTCGAGGGCAGGAAGCACTTGTGTAACACAATGCAAATTCGACTCCGATTTATAGCTAGGTCCTATACAACAACTGACTCTTCCTTCACTACCACTACACCTCTCATCTTCAGCTATGTACCTGCCTTTTCTTGCTGGACTTCGTCGTCCAGCTGTCCTTCATATCGGATCTTGACTGATCTGCAGCGTAGTCCCCACCTTCCAGACCGCAGCAGATCTCTCCAAATCACGACACACATACTCTAGATCCTGACGGTCTTGGTCACCAGGTGTATGTCGAGTCAGGACCCGTCTCTTGATCCAACTTCTTCAGGCATTCATTATGATCTTCCACAAGTGGACCATCCCAATGTCACTAATCCGGAACAATAATGAACATTCATCATGCTCCATCTTCTCATTAAAGCACCAGCACATATTCCACGCGGTGGGTATTGACTGGAACATCGCAAACGAGTTCATCGCCGTTCCTCAGAGGAAGATTGACAAGCTACGTAGAGTAATCGGAGAGGCCAGGAAGAAGAAGTTCATAACGCTGAAATAACTGGATAGTCTGATTGGAGTTTTACGCCATGGGATCAGATTCATCCTCATCACAAAGCCACTCATACAGTCAACGGTCGCGGTTCAGAACTAGTGTCGCAAATGACACAAGCATGCGTTCGACGCCGGAGTTCAGAAGAACTTGGTCTGGTGGAGCAATCTGACCTTCGAGAACGAGTTCGCAGGCATCGAGGCAAATTCAATTTGAGATTGTTGTTCAAGGATACAAGCGCGCAAATAGTCAGGTAGAGCGGAAGCATCCAGTTACTACACCAATGCTGCTCAAGGTGGAAGAGATTTTTAGGTACCATAGACCCTGCGAGGGCGTCTTTTCTGGGATTCAATCATTTGTGCTACTTCTTCCTGAGCAGATGCTCAGAGCTCTGAGGTCCAGTGTCCGTTGACAGATCAACCGGAGAGGACAGAACTCACTGCCTGAAGACACAAATATCACCACGTGGATAAGCAAGGGAAGCACATTGGACCACACCGTGGAAATACTATTCGAGTCTCACAAAGGAGACCAGAACGGCCAGGGCATAACTTTTTGGCACTACCACTCAGGCTACCCGGTGTTGTATCCAGTCTCAGCAGCACAAAAATGTCTACGAGTGCGAAAAAAAGTGACGTAAGGAGAATGTGACCCTGGGTCCGTATCTCACCTCTATCTCTCTCAGAGCGAAACAATCAAGACGAATCAGGTGGCTAGCCATATCAAGAATGCGGCGAAGGATATGGGACTGTCTCCAAAAGACAACCCCTGTCACTCGCTCAGAATTGGAGGGGCATGTGCTCTGTTACCGGTCGGCAACAGTGACCTGGTCATCCGGCAAATAGGCCGATGGTCAAGTTGGTGCTTTTCGGTATACACCTGAATTGGTACGTGAAGCGGTAAGTCATGATCAAGGGCTCGACTTGGGAGCGCCATGAACTATCGCAGTCGAGGGGGAAGTTCATCCAGCCTAATTTTTCGAGCTATTCAAGTCTACAATCCCCGGTCATAGTGTTGACCGAAGGAGGAAAGTGTTCGGTTAAGTACGAGTGAAGCCGATCTGAGCTGTGCGTTTCCGAGCCGTAGAAGAACGGATAATTTCCTCGTTCATTCACTGTTTGACAGGTCAGAGCTCGGCGATCCAGCACAGAGCATCAGCACGAACCCGAGAATAGCGATCCACGAAGATGGAGCCTGGCTGTCAGTAGATTTTTTTGTTTTACTGTCTTCCAAAATACTTGATTAGCGGCTCAAGCAGGTGTCCTTCGAGGACGGCATCTCCCCTACTACAAAATTATTGTCCTGTGGTAGGACTGAGACGTAGCCTAACTCGTATATCAAGTCTACCTGTCCCATTCATAGTGATGACCGAATGAGGAAATGCCTCCACGGCAGTAAATCACGGGTCGTTTCGTCGAGACCATCGTGATCCTGCCCTCTACGGATTGGTTTCGCTTAGCACTTACTAGATACACTATTATCTGTGTCATCGATGTAGGAGCGTTTCAAGACCTGCCGATAAGTGCAAAGTCCGTTCTACTTCTATACTGGCCTTTTAAACCTGCAGTATGATGGAATGCCATGTCTTGACATATTAGCTGCTCTAGTGCATTCTTTAAGTGCCGTAGCTACACCTGCACGGGCGTAGCGGGTCAAAACTAATGGGGATAGCTGACTGGAGGGTCTTATGGGGCCGACCCTGACGCAACTATGCGGTCTTTCGGCGAAAAAGGGGTATGCACCAAATGCCCACGTTTTAAGCGTTCGACCTAGACGCAAATCGGATAAGTTTATCTACTATGATTTCTGTCCAAATGTTCCTAATTTCTGCAATAATTTTTTTTTGACTAGGCAGGCAATTGGACGAGGCATTCCAATTTTAGCCAATCAAACTGGTCTATTTGGCTCAGTTTGTGTGCCACTTCATGTACATAATTGATTCAGTGACTAATTCAAAACACTAACGTCCTCGACGATGGCTGGGCTCGTGGAGAAGCTGGTAAACCTCGTTGGGCGGTACGTCGTCTCACTAGCTACCTCTCCCTACTCTCCCCGCTAAGTACCGCCTTATTCCTCTCCACCTAGCGCGTTCTACTCGGATGAGCATGTCGTCGTACTCAGCGCCTTGATCCGCGAAAAATTCATGAAGGTCTCTCCCCGTCTTGCGTGCTCGTACCATTACGCTTTAATTTGTTGACAATTAATATTATTTCTATCCTTGCACCACACAGGACGATGAGATGGGGAACGCCGTGAACCTACAGACGCGTCAAGTGCGCAAGATCATGAACGAGCTGCACCAGGACAACCTCGTCTGCGAGTACGCGTGTTCTACAGCCCATACTCCACGCTTTCTGAGGTAGTTTAATGCTTACTATGTACTATTTAATGCGAGCAGGGAGGTGTTGAACGACAAGCGGCTGGGCGGCAGCTCGTCCACGTCGTACTGGTACATTGACTACAAATACTTTGTGGACGTGGTACAGTATCGCTTGTACTTGATGCACGAGCATCTCAAAGACAGTGAGCAGTTGGAGATCGAGCGACAAACATTCCAATGCAGTGATCCTGAGTGTGGACGAGAGTATACAGCGCTAGAGGCGCAGCTCCTGCTGATGCCTGGACAGTATCAGTTCCGATGTGGACACTGCAATGAATTACTACTGGAATGTGACAATAACGATCGACTTCTGCGGATTCAGAACCTGCAACGCAAGTTTAAGGACCAGATGAACAAGCAGAACGGCATGCACGAAGGTATTTATGAGGTTTTACGTCGTATCGGCGACTTTGTAAAGGAAGGACACACGCTCCCGAGTAATCTTCCCAGCGACAACCGCGCTGCTGGCCTAGGAGGCACAAGCGCTCGTGCTAATGCCTCGAATGGAGGAGGTGGCCGAGGAGGAGGCGGAGGAGGCGGCGGCGGTGGCAGCCGTGGAGACGATCAGAACAGCCAGTCGTACTTGTATCCATATGGGGCACAGGATCAAGAGATTATCGTCGATATTGCAGGAAACGACCATGCAGAGGACGAGTATTTAACGAGCAGGGAGCGGAAGGAGGACAAGGAGGCGGCGAATCAACAGGTTGCAGCTCCGCGAGCACTACCAGAGTTCTTGCAGGGCAGTTCTATCAGTGGACATATGGCGGCGAAGCACTTGCAACCTGCTGTGGCGGATGAGAAGCCGATTGCTATGGAAACAAGCCTGCAGGGTGTGGATCCGCTCACGCAGAGTGAGATGACTGAAGAACAGAGACAAGAAGCGTTCAAGCGCGCGTATATGGCCGAACTGGAGAGATACAACGAAGAGAACCACGAAGGAGAAGTGCAGGTGCAGGTAGACAAACAGGGCTGGGACGCCGAGATGAATGGCGACGCGATGGACGAAGAAGAGCTCGAGGACGTCGAGTGGGAGTGGTGCACAGACGACGAAGGCGGCGTCAATGACACGGAGGTCACGGTTAATGGCCAGCCCAAGCGATTGGACGGAGTGGACGATGAGGATCTGCTCAATATGACGGAAGAAGAGTTCTTGGTAAAGTTACAGGGATTCGTGAGATCTGCCCGGGTGAAATACTCATTAACTTTCCACTTGTTGTGTGTGCGCAGAGCTGCTACCGAATGTGTCTTGCTGAGAACGGCGCGTCTCAATAACATGAAGAAGGAAGCGTGCGACAAGTGATTGAAACAATCTAGGAGAATGGATGAAAACTGAATTGCTAAATTGTTTTTTATGACTAGATTTTCTTTGGAGCTGTGGTTACTGTGGGTATCCCGGTTCGTCGTCAACGAAGACTCCTTTGTGGTGGTGTCTGATACTCGTGATGGCAGTGATTTGTCGTCCGTAGTTGACTGTTTTGTTGCCTTGCTGGGGCTCTGGAGGCGTCGTGAACTTCGTCGCTTCAAGGGCTTCACGCTTCTGCCTGACAACAATCATTGGGTCGGTCGAGTACATCCAGGATCGCTGCGCTAGCGTGTCTCTCTGCGGCTCGGAGCTCTTCTTGTAGACCTCGCCCATTGCCCCTGACACAGCCTTGCCACGCTCGACGGCTCTTCCACCAGGTCCTCCTGCTGCGATCATTACCCCAGCAGTCGATGTGAATGAGGGTTTTGACGACGCGAAGTGGTTTACATGCACTCGATGCTGCGTCGAGATCATACCACGATCAGGCTCTGGGTCTGGCACGGGAAGGACGGAACGAAAGCCTCTACTCCAATCAAGTGACGCAGTCTGGCGAATTGCCTCGTCGATGTTGTTATCGCTGATCATGCGTAGCTTTTGGCGCTGCGCTCAACAAGCATGTGTCAGCTACAGGCATTTATGAGTGGGAGAATTGCGTCAGACGTACCGGGATGATCGGCTGGGCGCCGTTGAAGTCTGTTGCATGGGTCGTCTTGAACTCTTTCTACAAACACGCGTCTAATCAGAAGAGGGTCTTCTCAAGAAGAGGAGTTTCTATACTTACCACACCGTCACGAGGAAGCACACCGTTCAGAGATTCCGCGCGCTCTTCGTACCAGTTATCTGAAGAAATTCGACCGACGTCAGTATCAATCCGACAAAAGTGAAGAGTTTACACATCGTACCATTCAAAGTTTCACGGTGATAGCTCTTCAACGCCATGGCTTTTCTTCAGTAACAAGAGATTGATGCAGTTCTGGACCAAGGGAGTCGAGTCTACAAAGCACCTTCGTCCTGTTTTGAGACCCCTAAGAATAGGGAGGCAATATTAGCATCAAGTCCAGCGCAACAGCACGCCATTTCATCTAGGTTTACCGGCAGAAACGGACAGCGGTTCGAAGGAATAGCACCGCAGTGAGAATCGTGTCAAGTGACGGTGGGTAACCGGCTTCGACTTTGACCGAGTCATGAGCCATCGGCTGTCCCAGAATGCACGACACACGAAGGATTTGCTTGAGGAACTGGAGCGTGACAAGGAGTTGGATGTGCTTCGAGAGTACCTTACACGGTTCGAGTTGTTCCCTCGGCAACGTGATCCCGCAGCGGCTCCAATTCGCTTCGAAGAGTTAAAAGAACTCGCTAAACACTGGAAACTACATCGCCAACGTAACTTCTGGAAGACCAACACAACCAAAGAAGATCTCGTACGAACACTCTACCGCCACATCAACACCAAGATCATCCCACAAGAAACTCGGGATGAAAACAACGGCCACGCTTCATCTCACGTGGTGAATAGTCCAAGTGGAATAGCACCCGCTCCACCACCACGACGCAATTCAGGGTCTTTTATCGAGCCACCTCGAACTCGACCCATAATAAAACCCACTCCACCAAGTCGAGGCCCACGCGTTGATAACGTCTTCAGTGGATACAGCGGCGATCTCTTCGGACAACGTGGCAACTACGAAGATGGGATGATTTACCTGTCTCGCTTTCGAAAACCCACGACGCTGTCGAACACAATGGGTCGAGTGAGTGGGTCACTCGATAGCGTCGTGGATAGTAACGCGACGTTAATCAACCGCCCCAGTAAGAGCAAAGAAGACGAAGACGATGAGGAGCAGGAACCCAGTGCCGATGCGCTGGACTTTAGTGCAGGACTGAGTCGCGAGATCCGACTGAAACAGGAGTGTGCCTTCAGTATCTACCACTTCTCAACGATCTCTGGTCACGAACGACAAATGGTGAGTGAAGGATGTATGTTGGCGCTAAGTAAGCTGGCCATCTTCGAAGATATGGAGGTGAAGCGCTTCTGCGCTGCAGCCATCTTGAACCTCTTGTGCGAGTCGGTACTTGGCACTAAAATGGCAGACGAAGGTGTGCTACTAGCGTCTCTGGAACTGGCCAAAGCGCAGCACGAAGAAGTACGTCGTCACACGAGTATGGCGCTGTGTCGCTTCTCGTACGAACGTGCAGGTCAGCTCCGTCTCGTACAGGAAGGCTGCGTGTCTGCTATTCTCTCGATGCTTAACGTACCGGATTTGGAGACCAAAGAAGCTTGTGTCAAAGCGCTCATCAACATCGCGTCGTCTTCAAGCACCACAGTAGCTGAGAGCGTCGTCCACGTACTCATGAAGCTGGCAACTCGTAAGGACCAAACCAGCTCGAAATTCGCAGCAGAAGCCATATGTAACTTGTCATTATTGAGTGGTTCTCGAGCCAAGGTCGTCGAAGAAGGCATCTTGGATACAGTGTGTGAATTAGCGCAACAAACGAGTGTTGTCGCCGCTACAGCGGACGATTCAGAAGACGGAGGTGACGTCGGGACTATACGTAAACATTTGGCGACTGCTTTGTGTAACCTATCGGGTCTTTCGGGCAACTTAGAGCCGCTAAGTCACGGCCGTATCCTTGAGTGTCTAGGAGAGCTATTGAAGTGCGAGAAGCCTCGAGAAGTGCGTGAAATGTGCGCGGTTACTATCGCGAATATCTCGTCGTACCCGCCATCGCTCAAGAACTTGGCGCTTAGTGATGCGGTAGCGAACCTCGTTGAGATTGGAACGCACCACTCGAGTACCTCTGTCCGTGAGAATACGTCGCTGTGTCTGTCCAATATGTCCGCTACAGCCGATAGTCGAGCGTTATTGGCGCGGTTTGGCGTCGTCTCGTTACTGCTCCGCTTTGTAGAAGAAGACGAAGGCAGCGACGCCGGCGCCAGTGCGTTGGCTCAACAGTTCGCTGGACTCACGCTTTGTAGCATGCTGGCACATCCAGCAGCTTGTGTGGAGATTCTACAGAGTAACATGCCAGCAGCGATAGCGAGACTGGCGATACGCACTCCATACGACCGGGTACGGGACTTGTGTGCCAACGCGCTGTTCAACGTCTCGTGTGAGAAGAGTCTGCATGGCGTTCTGCTACAGGACGACACGATCCGTGCTATTGTACGACTCTGTAGACGAAAGGGAGACGTCGATGACGAGGCCGTCGGAGCTTCTGGACTGCCTTCCACGCCTGCAACCGCAGGGCCACCGACAGTGTTGCTACGGTACCAGGAATGTGCACTAGGTTGTCTCCTCAATCTCTCGTTCGCGCAGGAAAGCCGAGCTGCATTGCTACGTGCGGACGTGGTTGCAACATTGTCCAGAGTGTTCAACAAACCTCCAGTCAAAGCTGATGAGCTACTGCGTCAGTGTGCCGGAGTTCTTGCGAACTTGTCCTTTGACGCCGAAGCGCGTGCTCGTATGGTGGCAGACAACGGCGTTCGCTTGATCCGCCGTATCATGAGCGCCGCGACGGCGTCAGCAGCAGCCGCAGCAGCTTCGGATGTGCCTGTAAGCGCGTCCGCCGTCGCGATAATCCGCGAGACGCTGCGATGCTGTTCAACGGCATGTTGCAACCTTGCAGCGGACGCGTTAGAGAAGACTCCGGTGTTGGATATGCTCATAGACTTGTCGGCGTCGTCGTACGGCCCTACGACGCTAACGTGTGCCATCGCATTCGCTAAACTGGCGTCTAGCGCGACGCACCGCGGCGTACTTACACGCTGTGCGGAGTTGTATCCGGCACTGACTTTGATGATGCGCTGCGGCGTAGAGGATATCCAGATCTACTCGGCTGTAGCCTTGTGTAACTTGGCTGTAGAACCGCCAGCAGCTAAGCCGGTGGGCGTACGATACGTCTGGAAGGAAGGAACTGTACCGGATTTTATTGTGAACGCACTGCTACGTATCAACAGCGACTCGACCAAGGAGATCTGCGCGCGCGCACTGTTCAACTTACTCACGCACGACGAGTTACGCGCAGCTCATATCAAAGACGGCGTGCTATACGCTCTGGTTAAACTTGCGCGGCTGGAGAGCGTAGAGATCCGTACACTGTGCGTCACAGCGCTGTATAACCTCAGTTGTGACCCGGCACTAGCAGAGACGTTGATGGAACTCAAGGTGGCTCAGGTCATCACTAAGCTCTGCGAGATGGAGTTCAGTAGCCAGGAGATTCATCGCAAACTGGCTGCGTGTCTGACCAACTTGGCAGCGGAACCTAAGCCTCCGTCGGGCAAGAAAAGTAGTGATGCTACTGCGTCAGGTAGTTCCTCGAGTATGGCTGCGAGACTGGTAGAAAGCGGTGCGCTCGTGGCTTTGCTGGTATTATGCGAACACGCCGACCCACCCACACGACACGCCTGTGCCGCTGCACTCTGTTTTCTATCAGCATACCGAGTCAACTGCGAAGCCATGGCTACACTCGGACTAGTGGACGTTCTCACCAAGAAGCTGCTACTTGCTCCAGTGGATGCAGGAACTGAGAGTTCAAATGTGGAGCTGGAGCAGAGACAACAGCACGAATACGCACTCAACGCGTTGTGTAACATTTCATGTTATCCGGCACTACACGACCGCATGGAAGAGGCCGGCGCTGTATCTCAAATTATCCGCGTTCTTGCGTTAAACTCCAACGCAGAAGACAATGATGAAGCGATGGTGTTGGCGTGTGTGCAGACTCTAGCCAACTTGACTTTCCACGCGAGACACCGGCGTGCACTGCTGACTCACGGCCTGGTGTCAACGCTGCTGAGTCGGCCACACTCTCTACGAAGCTCACGCGTTGGTGATGTCTGCGCTGAGATCATCGCCGTCTTGTGTGAAGACCCGTTGCATTGGCACGAACTGATAGCTACTGGTGCTGTCCGAGTACTACGCGAGATTATTCACCTCTCTGATCGTCCTTCTTCAGTCTCTCAGACTGCGCTTCGTGCTTCTATCTACGCTCTCAGTCAACTGGCTCGCTGTGAGAAGTCTGGAGTGAGTGTGATCGCGGATGGAGCCGTGGACGTGGTGGCGTACGCGCTCGATCTCAGCGACGACCTGGACAAAAAGGCCCATGAAGCTCGTCAAGAAATGGCTGAGCGGTGCGCTGTCATTCTCCGTGCACTGTCGACTCAAGGAGAGCCTGTTTGCCTCCTGCTCATGCGTAATGTACGCCTCGTGCCGTTGCTTAGTACTATCGTGACTACGTGCTGTCCCGGTCGTCGCCAGATCCAGGCTAGTAAGCATGTTATCCTGGCCTTCTACAACCTGACTTCCTGTCGCGTCAGTGTTGACGATAGTGCAGACGAGAGCACAGGAAATGAAGGTATGCGCGGCTTGGACGCCATGGTGATCAGTGGTGTCGTACCGTTGCTTATTCGCCTCTCAACGGACGGTGGCAGTGACATGGCGCCGGCATGTGCCGTTGCACTGGCACATGTTAAACATCGTATCAAAGAGAGACTAGCGATGATCCAAGCGCATGAAAGCGAAGGCTCTGATCTACCGATAAGAAGAGAGTTTGAAGAGATGGATAACCTGATGGAGGCCGGCGTCGTGACGGCGTTGTTGGCCATGTTCGAACTGGACCCGGCCGGCATCCAACGCGTCGACCGGCTAGCCGCCGCGATGCCACCGGCACTTCCCGTCCTCCGTGCCGCCACGGAAAAGGACTGGATCTTCCTACCCGGCTGCACGCTACGGTACGAGACGCCATTGCCTGTATGCTGGGACTTCCGCAGTTCGGCCATCGACGACGCGCGGTTCGTGCCGGCCGAGCCGCGATCATTCCTGTCCGTCCTCGCGCCGGTTGTGCCGGCGTCCGGCGCTACCATTCAAGACAAACTGTTCGGTCGCTTCCAGATCCTCAAAGTGCGTCCGAATAAATGTCTGCTACGTCTTGAGAACTCGCGCTTCGCCAAGATGGCAACGGCGTTAATGGGCCAAACCGGGTCGGCAAGAAGCAGTGCCAGTGACCTGTCGGACGCCATCGCGATGGCTATAGGAGACGAACACGAGGACTCGTCTCACTCTAAAGCAAACAGCACCCGGAACAGGTCGATAACCGGAGCAACAGACGACGAAGCTGAAAGCGAGACGCGGATGCCGTCGCCCGTGAGAAAGAAACCCACGGGGCGACAGCTGATGGCGATAGCTCGATCTATGAGCAACCGAGGCAACGCCGCGTTCGGTGTTGCCTCTAACGCGGACAATTCATCCAGACGAGTGTCTAAACCTTCGCCGCACACGATCACACGTCGTCCCAGTCGGAATTTGAGCCACGAGAACCACAATTCGACCATGAACAGCACACGGAACCTCAGCAACCACAGAGACTCGTCTCATCGACTTAACAGCGACAGCTCCGGTGTCACGTTGCCCAGGATCTCATAGTTCTAGTTAAAAGTTCTTTCTATTGACTCGCTATCTACTCCAGCACGATCTTGTTCCTTAACTCGTCCGACATGGAGAGCTGTCCGTCTTCCAATGATTGTAGCAACTCGGTATTGCCGGCTACTCGCAGCGTCTGGAGCTTTGATAACGCTTCTAGCTGCTGCACTGGTAGAGTCTTCAATTGGTTGTGTCTAACGTCTAGTATCTTGAGCTGTGTGAGCTTCTGAACGTCTGTGGACAGCAACGTCAGCCGGTTGTGCTGCACGTCGAGCGTCGCTAGGGATTGCAGCGCGTACACAGCGTCCGGTAGAGCGCGCAGTTGGTTGTTGGACAGATCGAGACGCTGCAGACGTGGTACACGCTCCAGTGCCAGTGCCAAACGACAGGCACAGGCGTCACCAACGTGTTCGCACATTAGTTGGCGACACACTAAGTCGCCAGACTTGGGCAGCTGTAGATCCACCACACGAGCACCAGCGCGAGCGATATCACGTAGACATGTAGCCGAGACGGCAGTGGATGCGGTTGAGAATGAGTGACAGGGGGAGTGCACACGTAGCTGTTCCAGTGCGCGGCGCAGCATGATCAGCCAATTTAGGAGAAAGTGATGAGTTTAGTATATGTTGACCGAACATAATAATAAAACACAGTATTTTCGTTTTCAGTAAATATGATTGGCTTTCATTTTTGCTGATATCAGTGCAAATTCTCTAATTAAAAATCTCTACAAAGCTGGCACACCTCCCCATTCCGAGTCTTTTTTTGGGCTTCGTTCTCGTTTCGCTGACAATGATTTCTATTGATTGCTACTTCACAAAATTCTTTAGTACAAGTATTATGGTAAGAATTAATGTTATCAGCTTGAATATTTTAGGAGTCAAAACTGCTCGTCTTATTCACATTATTACCTACCAAAACTTATTCATATTGACAGTGAGCACTTGCAGCTATCTGACAACTAAACGTCATGCTCTACTTCATAAAAAAATTCTCCATTCATCCTCATCGTGTCCCCAGTCACTTGGTATCGTTCAGCAATGCCAACAAATTCACCGTGGCGGCGTAAGCAACAAGGCCTACAAACAACACAGCGATTGCGATTCCAGCAGGACGACTGTACTCTCCATAGGTTCGCATCTCCTGAGCTTCCAACTTCTGACGCGGTAATAAATAAAGAATTGGTACCAACGCCAGCAAGTTGATCGCACAGTTCGACAAGACAAACGACAGCACTTGAGTACGCGTCTCGGATGAGTCTTGAGCGATCACATTGTCCGAAAAGTCCTTCTCGAGGTCTGCACTCGACGAGCTGATGGCATCCGAGAAGGTCAAAATCACCATACTGATCAACGTATTGTAGGACGACACCAGACCCGTGGTCGCGCCTTCCAGACAATTCTCTGTAATCTCCACGACAGGCAGCGACGTCACCAGCAGCACCGCCGCACGCGTAACGCCAATCAACGACAAAATCGACAATATATACCAGGCACTTCGAACTCCATCGAAGATTGTTGGTAGTGCTGCAAGTAGATACACTGTCACTCCAATGAGCAAGCCTCCCACTGAGATGCGTACCCAACTGTAATTAAACAGCGTCAACTGGAACGTCAAGATGGATAAAATCAAGATCATCTGCTTGGGAATCTCGCCCACACGCTCCGCATCAGGCGATGCATTAGCCCAGTACAGCACGGCGTCGTCGGCAAAGTTGAATCTGAACGAAGACAGGAACACGGAGAAGCAGACGAACAGGATGATCCGCCACACTGCCTCTTGCTGTAGAATACTCCACAGCTGATGAGTAAGCGACGATCGATCCACCGAGTCCACTTTGAGTTGTCTGGGTTCCTCGTCTAGACGGAATAGCACCGCAGGAATCGGTGCTAACGTCACTACCGCCATTATAAGAATAATAACCTTCATCGAGATCACTGCCTGTGTCGTATCGGACTCCTTATTGTAGCCCACAACAAGCGATATCACAATATCTGCCAACAGCGTCGCTGCCTCTTGCGTCAACAAATACTGCACCACTAACGTGCCACGTTCGTGAATGGGTTCGCGTTGTGATAATTCCACCAAGAACGCAAACGCCGCTATTGAGGCCACTGTGATACCTAGAGATGTAGCCATCATGAGAAGGACATACACTGCGCCACCATAGAACGTTCGGACGCTGGGGTTCATGAATCCTGCACTGTCGTCGACTAATGCCACAATTACAAGTGCCATGAGTGCCATATAGGCGAAAATCCATCCTCCCAGCATGTACGACTTGCGATGGAAGCTCCAAATTGGGTAAAAATCTGATAATAGTCCAATGAAAAAGCTGATGACGCCAGGAAGCTTGAGAAAGCGCAGTGTGGCGGTGCACTGGTCGCTGTTGAAGCTCAGATAGACACAAAGTAGTGGCTGGAATGCGTCAGCGAGGAATGGGACCATAAATCCGGTAGCTGCGGCGGAGATGGCCAAGCCGCAGTAAGGCTCCGAGAATAATTCTGCCAATGCTCCGGCTCGTAAACTGCCGTACAATAAGTGGTTAAAGAAGCCCGAGGGCGGCGCTGTAGCGGCTCTCCTCCTCTCCGACGGTCGAATCACTTCCTGTAGTAGCTGAATGGACGGTGGAGCGGAGCTAGACCTGCCTACAACCGGAATCTCCGAGTCTACCCAAGTCCGATCGAACGCGACCGAGTGTTTCTGTCCCGCTTCGCACGTGTTGCTGACTGTAGCTGTTCTTGATCTCGGAGATACACTCAGTACGTCGTCCACATTGTCCGTCGGTGTGGACGAGTGTACACGCAGCTCTCGAGGCACTCGAAGGCCGTAGACGTCGTCCCCGGCGCCAGTCTGCGCAGCGATACGATCCCAGTCGTACGCGGTGCTCTCGGCGCAGAAGGAGCCTTCGGAGATGAAGCTGTAGCTCTTGGAAGACCGCTCACTCTGCATTCGGCCGTAGTATTTGTGTGTTTGGGATAGTAGAAGAGCGGCCGAGGCCTGAAGCGGCCGGAATAGAGCGAGGAAACGTCCGCTGAGGTCGGAGAGACTGAGAGAATGCGCTGCAGGGCGTGGTGAGGCCTTCTAATCGCACGCAACACTCCGCTTTGTGCTCTCGTCGTCATGCACGGGAGACTGCGAGGTCTCCTTTTGCCTATTTGGTCACAAGTCACAGCTTGACTCGCTCTTTCGGTCCGACTCGATGACACGAATGAGAGGCAAGTAGAAAAAAAGGGGATGGACGGTTTCACTGGAAGTTTGTATGGACGGGAAGACTGAACCCATGCCACAAATTGACGACAGGCACCACCAAAGCAGAAGACGTGGTTTCAGACAAAGCTACTTGCTGTCATGGGCTTTGGACATTCGAGGCATTCCACACCGAAAGAGCTCGTCGAGCACTGAGGGCGAAAGCCTACGGATAAGTTGGTGGATGACAGAAATGCGCTCGACGGTTTTGAGCCAGGCATTGTGTCTTCTCAATTTGTTCCAATTTGGTTGATTCTTTTTTTTTTTCACTGGTGAAATGGCCGCTCTCGCCGCCGATGGGCTTTGGTGCCGGAATTTGTGGCTCTGTGCTTTGCTGCATGCTTTCTGTTGTGGCAATGTCGGAAGAAGCGCGTCTTCAAGAAGCTCAAGCGCCGAGTTGAGTCGTCGTTGGGGTTCATGCACAAACGCAAGCGAGAATTCCGTTGAATGGATTGCAAGAGTATCTGCTCGTCAACGAACAGAGACTTGAAGGGTGAGGGATAATCTTGACTTGTCCACCACGATGGAGAGGCAAAATGGAGAGGCACACCTGCACGTCTTGGCTCAGATCGCATGCCATATTGGCGAGAGCTGTTGCCATTTTTCGAATCTGAAACTTGCCATTTTTAGTTCCACGCTTCTATTGGCTTAAATTCCATCTTTACAAACAACAAGTCGACATACGTCACTCATCATGACCTCCGTAGCGAAAGATGCCGACGCTGTCGCTCCTCCTGCCGACGCCACAGCTTCCCCAGCCACTGACGTCGACATGGATAAAGAAGCCAAGATGCTGATGCACGATGTGAGCCTCTCCACGCCTCTAAACTTGCAATATTCATTGATTCATATCCCTCTAAACTTTGATGCGCAACACCGATAGGAACGCTCCTGCATTTTCGAGACCCGCATCGAGCGCGCTGATCTGTGCCGTCAACGAGGCTCCGCGCAGTTCAAAGCTGGAGATATCGACAAGGCGGTGACGTGGTACCAGCGCGCGCTCTACCACGTGGACTTCGACGAGGGCACGTGGCATTTCGAGGTCTGTAACTTTATATCCTCAACTTTTTGCAGTATCGCTAACGTTATGTTGCTGTAGTTCACGGCCAAGAATCGCTCAGATGTCAACGTAGTAAGACTACCGGTATATTTGAACCTGGCAGCATGTTATCTGGTCCAAGGGGCTCCGAAGGGTAAAGAAAACGACGACGAATTGCTGTCCAAAGTCATTGAGAATACAAATCTGGCACTTGCCATCGACCCAGAGAACGACAAGGCGCTGTACCGTGCAGGACGTGCGCTACTACTAACTGGAGATCTTGCTGGAGCCAAGGAGAAATTGACAAAAGCAGCTAAGCACCACCCTTCAGATAGGAATATCCGTGATGCACTGTCGACATTGAAGGAGAAAGTGGCTGAGCATAAGAAAGAGGAAAAGGAACGTTGGGGTGGGAGACTACTGGATGAGAAGGCAACGGAAGCGAGCAAACCAGCTACTAAACAGCAGTTGAAAAAGCCCAGCGAGTCCAGTAACACACTGTGGTGGGTCGCTGTCGTTCTCATTGGCGTGGCATTGGCACTTGGCCAGCTCAGCTTCGTGGAGTAAACAAGAGAAGGCGATAAGTGTATTGCGTTAATGCAGCTCCTTTTTCTGGTCTAAAGACGTGGATTTAGGCGTACTCGAAGAGCTTAACAGTGTGCAGATACTTGTCGTCGCACTCGCGATGTGGTCGCCAGTAGGTGTAGTATCCGTTGGCCTTGACTCTGGTACAGCGCACGAAGCCATTCTGCCAGCGTTCGGGCTCACCGTACGTCTCCATGTACTCCTTCATGTCGCGCCAACCCGTTTGTTGCACACGGAAGGCTTCCTCGGCTTCGGGACTCCACTCCTTGGGACGATAACATCGCGTTGCTTTGGTCTTGGTGACCACAGGATTGTGCTGTGGTTGTGCGTTGTTATTGCCAGACGAGTAATCCTCGTCCATCTTGTACTGCGTGTTCGAACGCGGCGTGGAGCCGCGTGACGAGTGCTTTGAACGAGTCAGAGACGTCGCGTTGACGGATAATACCTCCATTTGGGCAGCTGTGTCTTCTCTCCGGCAAGAACAAGTGTGAACGGCCAGGTATCAGCTAGCAAATGATAAAGTATTTTGAGCGTGAGCGGTGCGTTGAAGAGGATTCTGGGAATAGCGTCACTGCTTAAAGCCGTTGCAGCAGTATCGTTACAGGGTGCACCGCAGTGTTTCACTTGGTGCGAGCTCTTGGTCCTCGTCTAGTAGCTTTGATCTGATCGCCTTGCTCAACTTCACCGTTGTAAGTGCTTCGAGAGGTATGTTTCTTACTATTACTGGGGACGTGTCGGTGGATCGATCGTCGACGAAACACCGCGGTTGTCTGCTGTGCAGTGGCTTGTTCTAATGCTTGACTGCGCTTTTCATACGCTTCTGGATCCAAAAACCTCCAGCGTCGACATACTTGCGAGTCGGTGCGATCACCCAGCTCAGCAGCAAGACGTGGCCACAGTCTGGCAGACTCAACGCCCCACTCTCGCACTCTAGACAGGATAATCTGATCCTCCTGTTTGGTAAACTTACGGAACGACAACTCGGGGTTCAGACAATTGAGGAATCGATCACGTATCGCTGGCTGCGTTCGCCCGGGGATATGGTGACTGATATCGTTCCAAGCTACTTGCTCCAGGTTGTACTCAGTGCCATTTGGAACGTACGCGCGGATTGCTAACAACATCCGTCGATCCTCAATCACCGAAAACTTGCCGCGTCGAAGTCCCGGAGCAAGCGTGAGTTGCCATCGGTGGCGAATCTGCTCCGACACTCGACCGTCCAGTAAATCTGCAATCACGTTCCACTTCTCCCCAAAAATCGGGACAGCTTGGCGTAATATCTGGTCTTCTTCGGGTGTGAATCCGGATTTTGCATTGTCGGCACACAACGCAGTCTGGTATCGAGTTAGACAGTGTGCTGCTGGTCTTCCGGGGATAGGCATGCGTTTGGCAATCTCATGCCACTGGTTCACCAGTGCAGGATCAACTCCCCCAGTGGCTAAGCGTCTTAACGCCGCGTCTTCCTCTTTAGTCCACGCACATAGACGCAAGGTAGACGACTCGTGGAGGTCGTACCATAACTTACAGGCAAAGCCTGAGCGTTCAATGGGAAGTTGTCTCGACTTCCTCATGCCCTGCCACTTGTAAATACCGTTCCACACTTGTAATGGGATTTCCTCGTTTGGTGCATGCGTCATGTAAAAATCTTCGGCAAATTCCTTAACGACTTTCCGCTCTCTAGACGAAAAAATGGTCGGAGGGCCGGCGACGAAGGCCTCGTGGCTGTGCGCACGCAGAAACTCCGTGTCAGCATTGGGTGGAGGCTCTGAAACAGCTCGGAGCCTCATCTGCTCTTCGTCTTCGGCGCCTGTAAGCTCCAACGTCTTCTGTTTCTTCTTCTTGGGTCTCCCCACCTTCCGCTCGCGCTCTTCCTCGTCAGTGAAGAACGAAGCCTGTTGGCGGATGAACGAGCGCGGCATGACCCCCGTTTTCTTTCTAGTGCGTGGGCTTCGTTCATATCGTTGCATCATTTTCTCGTTTTGTTGCATACGAGGCAGCAGAGCGTCCATGGCTTGCTGCGCCCTTCGTAAAGCCATACGACGACGAATTGCCTGCGTTTTGGCCAACAGTTTGGCCTCTTCCTTCATGAGCGACTGCTCTAGACCTTGCAACTCAGCTACAAGTGCGCGGTTGGCTTCGAGAGCCTCTGCGACCGCCGTAGCGGAGACGCCACGAGCGGCACGAGCATCCATTGCTATTGTGGTGACTGTTTTTCACAAAAACCCAGGTTTTACACTTGATGTTCGTGTTTTATTGTGAATAAAACCCACGATAGTATAATTTGAAAGGAACAACTTATCAAGAAGATGGCGACTTCGCAGTCGCTTACGGGGCAGATGCGCGCTGCCACGCGCGAGATCCACAACGTCTCGGACAAGTACGGGCGTAGCTGCATACTGCGATGCGTGTTACGTAACAATGATTCGATTTCTGTGTCTTTTAGTCTAGTGAATCTGAAGTTGGTAGTGGCGCTGACGGACAAGCAGCTGTACGGCCGCGCGCTGATGCTCTTCTGTACGTTACGAGTGCACTTAAAGAGTGTTTTATATAGGTGACAATGCAGTTATTTAATGTACTCTAATGCTGCTAGACTACGTGTACGCGCAACTGGAGTCGGTCATCCTAGAGCACAAAGATCACGAAGCCTTTCGAGGTCTCTACGAGATTATCAACGTGATTGCCAGGGTCAGACTCTGATCGTTTGTTGATGAAAAAAAAAACGATAATAACATATGATGCTCTATCTGTAGGCTGACGGCATCGCCAAGGACCTTCGCTTCTACCTTGGTGAGGACTGGAGCACCAAGTACCAGCCAACTCAGGCCGTGCAAGACTACGTCAAGTGCGTTGAAAGATGCCGTTTAGTGTAATTGCGCTTGTTGGTTATTCATAAATGCTGCTATCTTTTGTTTTAGGCATTTGCAAGACCTGGAGAAGAAGGTAAAAGCTACCAGCGCAATGCTAATGCGAACAGAAGAGAGACTTATGGTTTGCGATGCAGGACCCGACCTTGGTGCTGCCGTACTGCTACCACATGTACATGGCGATGCTCGCGGGTGGGGCGATGATCAAGAAGTTGGTCAAGAGAAACTTTGCGCCGCCGGAGGGGGAGGGGCTCAACTGTTTTGCCTTCGACGTCAAAAGTAACAAGGTGACTTATGCGGCAAATACTCAGATTTGTTAGTTTATTTTATTGTCTGAATATTAACGTTGGTGTGTGTGCGGCAGGCTCTTCGTGACACGGTCAAGGAGAAAATTGATGCTGTATCTCACGACGAAGAGACCAAGAAGCTCATTCTCGCTGAGTCTATGACGTGCTTCAAGATGAACAACCAGGTAAGCAGTGAGGAAGTGGTAGCGTTTTCGAGTTTATTGCTGATTGTGTGGTTCTTGCTCGTACTGTTGTTGCAGGTTGTTCGAAGCCTCGACGGTGCAGGTAACCACGTGATGAAGTTTATCGTGAAATGGCTCGTCATCATCTCCCTCATCCTTGTGGTACGTGCAAGCTCTTATCTACACTCTTCATCCACAGTGTACGAGATTTCTTACACAATTTTTATTAAATGCAGACGTTTTACGCCGTGCTGCCCTATCTCATCCGCCGAAACTAGTGCAGTCTTGTCACATTTTGAAATTACTTGTTGATTTCCATTCTGCGTTGTGAACGCACCTCTCACCCCATTTATTAGGCAATAACGTCTCAAAACCGAGTCATCTAGACACAAGTGGTTCTGCAACGCTAGTATTGTCGTGAACACATCGAATACTAAGTAAGAGGCATGAATTTTATTCAATTACGCAGTAGTCGAGGGAGGCTACTACTTCATGCATTTCTTTCGAAAGACTGTTGTCATTCTGTAAGATTATTTAAACAAAGAATCAAACTACAAAATGTCACTCGTGACTACCCCATGATCAGCTCTGTCGTCGATCCATTTTCAATGAACTCATTCTCCATGCGAAGCGCAACGTGTTGAAGAAGCTGCTGCACAGTGTTCGAGTCTATCTCGTCATTCAACGGTGCAAGCTTGAACTGAGCAAACCCGATCGAGGGTGGCTTCGTCACTGTCAGCGACGCTACTTGGTCCGAGAGATCATCAACTTCCCACGAGTCAGCAACATCGGCACTACCCGTTTGACTTGGCGGTGGAGGGTGCCGTTGTGTCTGGATGTTCAGGGCATTGCACAGACTTTCAGCGAGTTCTCCGCCCTCGCCTTTGCTCTGCTGGTCTACAAGGCCTATCCAACGTGCGAGTTCTTCCAAAGGAAAGCGATCCTGTTTGCCGAACCCCTTGTTGATCATATGCAGACTGCGAGTCCATATCTTCGAGTAGTGACGCAGTGAAGCCGCTCGTTCTAACACGGTCATAGCGTTAAACTCGACGAAAAACGCGTGAAAATTATCCGTCTGCAACGCCACAAACGCACGAAGCGCACGCTGCACCATCGGTAGTCCACGTAGCTTAGACGACAGCTTCAGCAGCAACCAGGCCACAGCTTGAGGCCTGTCAGCGTGTAGCAGTAGATCGTATGCCACAAACTCCCCTGCATCATTCAACTCGGGAACGTCCTCGTGATTTAATCCTGCTAACTCGTGCGTATTATACAGCACTTGCAACTGTGACAGAGCCGACGCTAGCTGTTCATCGTTCAGCTTGTCGCTCCAGTCCTGTTGATTCTTCACACACACCAACAATTGAGCCGACCGTAGTCCAGACAGCAGATAGAACCGTGCTATCTGTTGCAACGCCGTCACCAACGACGCGTCTTCAATCCTCTGCAACATTAACAAGTTTTAGATATTTTTCCAATATCCTTTAATATTAAAATACTATACCTGCACAGTAAAATCCTGCCGCACGCTGCGTATACGGTCGTTGACAAAGTGATAAACGGCCAGAAACTCTGCAGCTCGTGTTGATCCACGCTCTTCCCAAGCACCAAAGCCGCTCTGAGGCCAGAGCAGCACCGTCGTGAACAAGTGACGCAGAGTGCGCAGCAGCACTGGAGCTGGTCTTAGTTCCAGCGGGTCCCAGACATCGCGGCCTGCAGCTGCTCGACGGTATTTCTTCACGGGTACGAGCGCTGGAGCGTTTGCAAGTGGACGCTCGAAGCGACTGAGCTCCTGCGTTCGAGCACGTTCCGCTTCTTCTTTTGCGGGACATAAAGCGTGGCATTCACCACGAATAGGGCCTTGCTGGAGCGACACTGGAGCCGAAGGTAGGTCATTGCTGTGGCTGCCACGGCCTCGACCTCGGGGATACCCGCTTCCTCGTGGAACTCCCCTGCGTGGCATTTGGGAGGATTTATTCTTATTAAGGAGGCATTCAATGCCGTTGGAGCATTTATTCTTATTTAGGAGCCTTCAATGCCGTTGGATGGCATTCAGACGAAAAAAAGCCATTAAAAATTTAATGGGGTTTTTTCGTCAGAATACCATCCAAGCATTTTTTATTACGACCCAAAATTGGACTATTTTGAGTTGGTTCCGAATAACCCAAATAAACCATGCCGTTGGATGGCATTGAGACGAAAAAAAGCCATTAAAAATTTAATGGGTTTTTTTCGTCTGAATACCATCCCGGCCAATCCCCTTAACGGTTTTAAAAACCAATCAAAAGACCGTACAAACTAGAATGTGATATTATCCATAAAGAATATGAATACTACACATATTAAAATCGTATTATAATACAAGTAAGAAATAACAAAGTCGAACGGGGATACTAGAAATCTTAGCGTCTGTTGCAAGAGTAAGAAAAAATATTGTGCGATTGCTTTTGAGGTTCTAGACCTTGGGAATCACAAGACCAAAGACAATTATCACGAACGACTAGAAAACTTTCGCTTAGAACGATCGTGACGCATGATTCATGAGTACAACACAAGCAGAAGACAAGGCGCAAAAAGCGCTAGGTATTCTGTGAGTAGTTTGTTTCTTCATTTTTATTGGTCTCACATACAACAAAGCTCTTTCAAAATGCCAAATCGCAGCAGCCTCCTCCATAGTCAGCGCCGGCACAAATTAGAAAACTCCCCGTCGCTCTCACTACGTAACTGCTGCGCAATAGATTCTGCTGCCTCATTCTGTTCGCCACTTTCGACGGGTTTTCGATTTTCTGGAGTATGCTCGTTACAGCGCTCGGGTTAGCTGTGGTTTGCATGGGGCAGCTCTGCCCTCAACTTGATGGAGTCGCACAGTGTCATCACACCTTGGTTTTCTTCTTGGGAGGCGGCAAGCTGTCAAGAGCATCGAAGCTCAACTCCACCTTAGTGTCCTGTAAGTTGTCAAGATCACGGTACGACGTCGACACTTGGCGAGGATCCACCGGCAACTCGCTGTCAGGAACACGAGGCGGGCCAGACGGGGGGCCACGTGAAGGCGAGCGACCGTAGCCACCGCCGTTGTACCGAGGAGGCGAGCGCGGCGGACGATCAAAGGAACTCCGTCGCACCCGATCATCACGCATGGGAGGGCCACGACCCCGATAGCCGTCGTCACGGTAGAATCCTCGGCCTCCAAAGTCTCTCTCGGGTCGTCCACGGTAACCTCCGCCATTGCGGCCACCGTTGGATCCTCCTGCGCGTCCACCCAGCACAGCACCACCGGGCATACTGTTGCTAGTCTCAAGCGGAGGCATCGGGTGCTGTTCGTCCTCACGGTATTGCTCCCACATGTAGCTTTCGCCCACCTCAGCGATCTTGTCCACCACGAGCTCTGGGTGTTTGTTACGAATGTGCTTCTTCACAAAGTCCATGGCCTTGAACAGCTTCGTACACAGACGACAACGGTGTTTACCATCATCACTGGCCTTCTCTCCATAGTTCGAGTACGTGCTTTCCAGCGCAGCCTCCTCGCGAGCTTCAATCTCGTCCACCAGAGCACGTTCCTTAGCACGCTTAGTCTCCACGACCTCAGGTGCCAATTCCTTCAAGTACGCCTGCACCTTCTCATCCAACGCAGCGGCCCATCCACCGATAGCCTTCGCAGTCTCACCAGAAGGTCCTGAAGCTGTCGGTTCCTTTTCCCCTTCGGTGTTCGCAGCATCGTCCTTGTTCTCCGTCGTCAAAGCTTCGTCCTCTGGTTTCGCCGCAGCTTCCTGTCGAGCTTTTTCTTCCTCAATATCACGCGCCGAAGGCGGCGGACGGCAGAAGAGCGCGGGGTGAGCGTGCATGATGTCACCCATGTCGAGACACTGCACACCTGCATAATAAATATAGTGGTGTACGCGGCGCAAGTAGGCCACGACGACGTCCAGCTTCTGCTTATCACTCGAGTAGTTCTGCGTCACTTCTTCGGACGCCAACAAGGCCTCAATACCGAAACGCGCCAGTTTCTCTTCAGCGCCGTGGAATAGACGCGCGTCCAGCGCCTTAGCAAGAGCAAGAGACTGCTTAAAGTCGGCTGTTAAACGCTCAGGCACAGACAGATACGACGGGGTCTTGAGCGGTGCACGCGCGCGATGAGGAGACACCTGGAGACGGAACGGGGGGAACTGGGTGCCGTCTTCCACGAAGGTATTGTGGATCTTGGGCATGGCGTCACTGGCAGCGTCCGCGCTCTCGTAGATAATGTACGCCGAGCGGTCAAAGTCGAACGCGCTCTTCTTCACTGGATCCGACAGGTATAAGTGCACGAATGGCCCTCCCTGATGCAAAAAACATAAATCAGTACTCTACTATGCCATCTAGTAAATACAGTCAGTACACCTACGGCTTTCTTGATGGCTTCACTGAGTGTGCCAACGGGACACGCACAGGGTACACGACGCACGTACAGGACGCGCGCGCTGTTCTCGAGATCATTGGCAAAGTCTTCACCTAGCGGGTTGACGCCGTTCTCGGCGGGCGGCTGTTCGTCCAGGCAGATCTTGGCCGCGCCGGACCGCACGCGCTCGCCGAACTGTTTGGCTTCGTTTATTTGCTGCGTGGTCTTCTGCTTCTCCACGCGGTGACGCAGCGCCGGCGAGTAGCGTTCCTGTAGCCACTCGTCGCGCTTGTGCAGCTCGAAGAAGGCGCGCAACACACGCTGTACGTGCTTTTTCTTGTATTCCTCGTAGCGCTGCTGGTACACCTCGGGCGACGACTCGTCCGTTTGCCGCATCATCCACACTTTGTATGATACCAAGGGCTCAGGAAGAGAAGACGCGCGTGCGTCACGACGTGGAGGGCCCGACTCGTCGAAGCGCGGACCCGATTCCCAGTCCCCGCGACCACGACGCGGGCTGCGGCTACGACTGCGGCCACGTGGACCGCGGAATCGCATGTCGTAGTTGTCGCGGCTGTCGCTGCGGCGGCGGAAGTCGTCGCGCGGGCCGTACGGCCCATTCATGGGCGGGAAATCCTCACGCATTGGAGGCTCCGCCTGCGATTAATACGAGACGTTAAAGGCTGATGATGTGGTGTGGAAGGAGAGGGAGGTGTGGGGGCAAGCAGGGACGCACCATTGTGGGTCTTGTGTCCGGAAGGAAGCGATAAGCTCACGTACAAGAGCAAGAAGACTCTACTGCGACGTAGCTGGCGATTTGAAGACTGAGGCGTCTCCACCAAGTAGTAAGTGTACCGCATAAATGGTACGTGAAAATGGTACATGTACCTGTTATCAAATGTGAGAGGCAAGTTGAAGTGAATTGTATTAACGGGTTTAAATCTCGGCGGCGCCGCGGTTGGCAGCGGCCTTTTGGCTGCGTGGAGTGCCTACAGTCTCGCCAAAGGTGAAGTCTTCGGCAGGCGGGTCGCTGCTGCCGACAGGGATGGAGTCGGTTGTGAAGAGGATGTCAAACACGATGCACACGGACGCTAGGAACATGGTGACGATAGCGGCGACGATGTTGGTGCACTGGAACTCGCACACTTCCTGCAGCAAGATCTTGATGTCCTCGTCCACGCCTGAACACACTGACGTACCCACGGGAGCGGCTGCGACGGCCACGGCGGACCCGAACGTGAACATGAGCCACACTGAGTCGAAGATCACAAACGCTTGCGCCTTTGGTAGACGGAGTTTGCGGACGTCAAAGATCAGCACACGAACGGTAAACGTAATGACGACCAACGCTCCGATAGTTATGAGGAAGTACACCTGTGTGCCGGACCGGAACATCTCCTGTCCGTAGTCACAGCTCTTGATGCCACCGGAACCGGCCGTTCCTGTAGCGACCAACGCGAGGAGAATCGTCAGCAGACGGACTACCATCGGAATGCGTTCATGCACCATCTTGGCTCTTATATTGTGCCGGAGCAAGTGAGAAATCCTAGTGGTTTCTACGAGAAGAATGCGTGAATGAAGTCGATAGAACAACCCTCTCAAACATAGCTACCACCATAACTCCTGGCCTCATGCCACTAAGAATACACCACCGCTGCAACGCGATCCTACAAATTGCGCTTTGCAAGCGATATTCATGGGAAGAAGCGGCGCTTTCGACACACACACACTTCACTGGAACGAAGCCCCAAAATCGGAGTGATCTATTTGTGGGAAGAGTAAGGGACGATGTTGTGCTTCTACTACTTCAGGCGGCACCAAGCTCGCTGTGCCTGGTTCCGTGCCATCCCATCATGTCTACTCAACTGAGAAGCCTTCGAACGACTGGTTTGAGCGCGTTTAACCCCTCTCAACTCCCGGTTAATGAACGTCCTGAGTCCCTTTCGCAAAATGACGACGTGGCTTCTTCAGATGAGAGCGAAGATGACGATGATGAGAGCGATTATGAAGACAGCGATGACTCGGAAGAGGAAAGTGACGATGAACCGGTTCTTGGTCCTCTACAGCGTCTATCAAATGCACTGAGAATGAAACAGCAAGATATGCTCGCTAAGCGACGCCATCCAGTTCTTGAGTGGAAGGCAGCGGTTCAATGGCATGCCGAGAATGCAGCAGGTTGCATAGCAGCAGAGCAAGAAAGAAAGCGCCGTGGCGAAATAGCAATGGAAAAGGCAGCACGGCGTGAACGCAAAATGAAGCGCAAGGCTCAGCGCCATTTCACCAAGCTGAAAGAGACTGAGTTTCGTACACTTCTCGAGGAAAACAGTGTAGCAATCATCAAAAGCAAGAAGCGCACTGAACTACTGACACAGTTTTCCATTGAAAACCGCTCCATTGAGAAGCGAAAGCTTGCTGCTATTGCGGCTGCCAAGCGTGCAGACCAATTGTGCGAGGCTGCAGAGAAGATAGCGCAGGCGGAAAAGCGCGATGAAGAGGACAAACAAGTTACGCTGGACAAGCTACAACAGTGTATCGATGCCTCCGACGCAATGGGGAGACGATATGGTTTACTCCCAGCTATCAACACGCCTGCTGCATCACCACCAGGAGAGCAGGACGAGACGTCCACAGTGCTGATACTTCGGGTGAATAACACCCCACTCACCAACGATACGGAGTCAAGCCGTACTGCTCCCATGGGGGCAGCAAAGCGACAGTACTTTACGCTCAACTTGAAGCGATGCAAGCACGTTGAAGAGCTTCGAGGTGAGCGGATTGGTGATCGAGGGGCGAAAGAGTTAGCGCGATCATTGCTTACTGGGGCGTGTCCACGAGTACGCAGCATACATCTGGGATGGAACCTCGTCAAGTATCCTGGCATAGCGGCGCTAGCAGATTGTTTTACTCGCGGTGCCTGTGCGCAGCTACAAGAGCTTGACTTACGGTGCAACAATATCGACAGCAAGGCATTCGCAACTCTACTTACCGCTCTGGAAAAGGGAGCATTACCGGAGTTGCTTGACATCGAGCTCCAAGGTAATATACTGGGCGATGAGGGCGCTCGGGCACTTGCACACGCCTTTTTCAAAGGTACACTTCGCGCATTACGACGAATCGATGTTCGTCAGAACAGAATACGCAACGATGGCATTCTGGCACTCTGGAACGTGTTCACAGCACCTAATTTCAGAAGGTTCTGCCCCAAGCTTGAGCTTCTAGATATGAGTCGGAACGACACGCATGGATCTCTTACAAGATCGTTTTGTCCGTGTCCTCCCTATCTCACATTCTAGTAGTTCAGCGAGGGATAACATGTTGAAACAATGCAAGGTTTGGAAGGTTTGAATTGTAGTATGGAGAGCTTTCACATGAACGAGGTTGACGCGTTCTTGATCTCTTGCGTCCTGTAAAGGGTAAAGAAGTGAGTCAAGTAGCAGCGTTAATACAATGATGAATACGTACACACTACGAATGAAGAGCGCTTGGTTGATCGTTGACACGGATTCGGGTAAACGGAGTGTCGGCTTTTCAATCCCAAGATTTAGCAACGCTAAAAACCACAAGCAACAGGTTAAACTATCCAGGTAAAGGTAACAAGTTCAGGTTTACTACCTTGATCGTATTGCTCCGTGGTGATGAAGCCTTGGTCTTTGATGTCGAACGCAGCGAACATCACCTTGAGATCATTCTCTTCAAAGAAGGGCACCTATAAAGGGCAAGCATTATATTCTTTTGGCTGAATCCACAATATTCAGAGAGCTCGTAACCGTACGTGGCGTTGCTCCTGCTTCGCTTTTCGCATTTCATCGAGCTGCTGAATGAGGAATTCGCGAGGATTGGGCGGGCGGTGATAGAGGAGGAGCGTTCCCAGACCCTCAAAGAGTTCCTTGATACCGTGCGAAGCCATATACAACTCTGCTCGCACCTTCGGATCCTTCGTGTTGGCTGCAGGAGGTATCGCCGACGACATAGCTTTAAGGCGAGGTTTACTGGGGAGTTGCTAAAAAGCACTTGAATCGAACCGTCGCTAGTAAAAAAAAAAAAAAAAACAGCTTCAAATAACATTTAATCGCTCTCTATTATGCACGAACAACTCATCGCACACCGCTTTTACAGACTACGCGACGAGGATCACTTATTCTTAAACGGACTGTGGTCGGTATAGCACTGCTCAAACATCTTGTCGACTTCATCACGCGCTTCAGCAGGAAACATGGACTGCAACACAAAACCACCAGAATTCTGTCAATTTTCCAATTTGGTACATACCAACAGCACGAAAGGAGCAGCTTACACTTGTAGATCGTACAGCGTGTTCACGAACGCATCGTGCATTGAGCCAGCGTGCACTTTTCTGGAAGAACTCGACGTTTGGCAGCACAGTCTCGAGTAACTTCGCCTTTTGATAGCACTCGGACTCACGCGCAGACCGGATCTCACTACAACACAGAGTAACAAACAGTCAGTACCACATAACCAGTATGTTTAATGTTCCGATCGAGACGGTGTCCACCTGCAGGCCAAGATGTCCGACTTGGTGATGTCCATCTTGCGCACTGTAAACTGTAACAAAGAACATTTGTCAACACTGACGGAACATCTAAATTTCAATCTCGCCCATTTAACTACGTACATCGTAGGCGTGGATGAGTTCGTGTACCATGGTCTCCTCTACTTCCCGTGCTGAGTGTAGACGGTTGGCACAGAAGACGACGGTGGGTGGCGGTGCTGAGAAGAAGGCACGTGCGTTGCCCTCGGGCCCTGCAAATATGACTAAGCTTTAGTATTAATCGCTTTGACATCAATATCGACAAGCCACGCACCGTCGTCACGACATTCGAGACACACGAAGTCGATGGCGGGCACGGTGCTCTTGCCTTCACTGTGCTGTTGTGCCAGGAACTATAAAGTGTAAGATATGAGGTTGTTAGCACATCCTGAGCGGCCTAAAATCAAGTATGCGAGAACAATGCCGCTCGCCTGCCTTGTTGATGATGGTTACGATGTGCTGTGGCCGCCGCTGTTGCAGTGCCGTCTGCACCGCATCCTCACACTCGTACTGCTCCATTATATCTGTCGGTGCGTGCACAATTCGGAATCTTGGCTGTCCAAAACAAAGAGTCGCTCAGCTTACAAAACTGAAGAAGTTTATGACAAAAAACTCGGACAAATTAGTCCAGGGAAAAAACACAAATATTACGTCCACCACATCTTTTCAACTTCAATTTGAGATCGCGTCAACACTTTCGAATCTGCCACAATGCGCTTCGACCAACGCGGTATACAGCGCTCTACATCTTCGTTTTACCCGTTCTTCTTTCTCTAACGTCGTATTTGAGCACAGTGGCAATCATCACTGGCGCTGGTAATGGACTGGGCCGTGCCTACGCTGAATATCTGGGCAACTTAGGCGCCAATGTTCTTGTTAACGATCTTCAAGCGTCTGCAGCTGATGACGTTGTGCAGCGTCTTGGAGGGGGCAACAAAGCTCTAGCCAATTACAGCAGTGTCACTGAGGGGCACAAAGTAGTAGACGCAGCACTGGATAAATGTACGCACCGTTTTAACAGCGATAACTTGCCGAATGCTGACGCTGAGGACTAAACAGGGGGCCGCGTGGACATCCTCGTGAACAACGCGGGGATTATTCGGGACAGCTCATTCGCTAAAATGACACAAGAGCAGTGGGACGACGTGTACAAAGTGCATTTAGAAGGAACGATGAGGTGGGGCGGCCTATGGAGGATATTACCGGGTAGAATACTAACCTCGTGGTCCATAGGATGACCAAGGCATCGTGGGACGTCATGAGGGAGCAGGAATTCGGACGCATTGTGAACGTGGCGTCGGCTTCCGGGTTGTATGGGAATTTCGGACAGGCCAACTATTCGGCCATGAAGCTGGGTATTGCTGGACTTACATTCACGCTGTGTAAGGAAGGCTACAAGCGCAATATCATGGCGAACGTCGTGGCTCCATTGGCCAAGTCGCAGATGACCGACGGACTATTGGAGAAAGAGCTGAACGACAAACTGACGCCCGAGAGCGTCGCTGCTTTCGTTGCGTAAGATTTAGTACTACAGAATGGTGGCTTAGCTCTGACTAACGTGTAGCTGACGACCTGGCTGCAGATATTTGTGCCATGATAGCTGCGATCGGACGGGCAATGTGTACGAAGTGGGAGGTGGTTGGGTGGCTCAGGCGCGATGGCAACGATCGCGCGGTGTCGTATTCTCGAAAGATCAACTCACTCTCGAGAATATTGCAGCGCAACTGGATGAAATTGAGGTAATGGTGGTGTGTTGACTCCGCTGATCCACTGATAACTTTTGTTAACTGTGTCTTCCTACGTGGCTACTACAGGATTTTGAAGCTGAGCCGACGCATTATCCGAGAAGCCTGCAGGATACGATCGCCTACGTCCAGAGCATTCTCAAGTGAAAGACTCATCTTAGGGAATATTACGCACCTCGAATCCTTTGTACGAAAATCTTGCATTTTTTTGTTTATGCGTGTGTGGTGCCCGCTGTGCTTGCCATCAACAACAATTGCAGCAATCCTGCCCACCCTACTTCACCGTTTTACGGGAACCTAATGTTAACGTTGGTAGCAATGAATTGTCATGCAACACGTACAGCTGAAGACTTAAAATACCCACGACTATATCGCGACGATGAACAACAAGGCACGATCGAGCCGGATGCATGCAAGTGCGACGGCAAAGGCATCCAAATTATCTTCCTTATGGAAGTGTTCATGTGCATATTAAGCTGCGCTACACACTCGTTTATCGAGATCATAAACAGGGGATGAGACCAACGTAGACGCTAAATTGCCCTTCTATTTAGGTACTGTAGCTCCTTGAATTCAGCCCCCCCCCAAATCAAGATTTATTTTACAGCAAAGATAGCAGAACCTGGCCTGCTTCCTCGAGTAGCCTCCGGTAGTGCTACACGCAAGAGCATTCGTTCGATGTACGTGAGTGAGTTGGGGGCTTGGAGTATTACGTATTTGTACTGCACATGTAAACCGGCCAATCAAGATAGGTATATTTTTTTTAAGCTTACCTCTAAGCTGCTAGAAGAAAACAAATCTTGTAATTTTTAAATTTCAAGATTTTTTTTTTCTAGCAGTTCATGTATTAATAGATCGGACATCGATTACTTTCCGCTTGTGTTTGGACGGCCTTGCGGTCCTGTAGACTATTTTAATCCATGTGCATCACAATCGTTTTTCGTACCGAGATGAGCAGCACTGACAACCAAATCGCTACGTCCTACATTTTACTCATAGTTCAATGTTGCTTCCTGCCCCCTGGTGATGCTTTACAGTGACTATTTGGTTGTCATAACGTTGGAATGCCTCAAATTCGGCGTCCCCTTCGATCATCTCGACAAGAAAGTCCCGCCCATCCATACATTCTCGACGATCTGTCCCGCCTCATCGATGTGCATTCTGAAGTTGAAGATCGCGACTACAACGCCGGCAAAACCAACAATCGGACACATCAAGGAACTGAAATGGGGTGCCCCCGCTCAGCCATATCGAACCGCATCCTATCAGAACATGACATAACGCCATTTTCCATTTCCTCGGCTTAGGGGCTGCTCGTCGGCTCTTGCCATTCTGGGCTAATGAACTACGTGGTCACGTGGTATGCGTTGCTATCTCTGTTCGTTATGGTTTCTTCATCCACACCAGAATTCGGATTCCACAGTATTTCCACACCAACTGCAGCAGCTTCCAACCCAGTTACTTCACAACACTCCAACTATTCTACATCGAATACTACAGATCCGACCTCTTCAAGCGTATCCGGTTCAGCGTCGGGGTCCACAAATCCGAGACAGATTACGATCAACTCGGCAACAACAGCAGTTAGTACATTCAAGTCAACCTACACGAACTGGGTTGGTCCAGTGAAAAGACCATCGGACACAGCGTGCTATCGCGAGGCACATATTGGTAAAACGTGTCCACTGGGGTTTAACAGCAAATGGGACACATGTTGGGCGCAATGTCCGATGGAATTCCCGGTCAAGTGTGGCATGGAATGCATCCGACAGAACGACGACTGTAAGCTCGAGATCGTGACCAAGACTGCGTATGCGTTTCAATCCGTGATGGCTATGTCGCTCTTTAATGTATATGGAGAGTTCAAGTTGATGGCGAAAGCTGTTCGAACTGCTTTCAGGTGCGCTAAAGAGATGGCAAATTTGGTCAAGCATCTGAGCAAATTCGTCCGCAATATCATGGTAACTGACCCACAAACCACTCAAGAGAAAGCGCTGGATGTCTTGTACCAGACGGACAACGTGGTCTTTGATATTCCAGTCACGGTCGCAGAATGTATGGGAATCGTCGTTAAAGCTGACCCCATCAGATTTTACGACAAGATCACAAACACTGGCGAGCTGATCCTGAGGCAAGTTATGGCCGATAAAGAGTCAATCCTCGAGAGTTGGGACTCGTTCAAAAACTTCATGAAGAAAATTGCGCTTGGAGAGTCAATCTCAGATTTGAAAAGCTCCGAAATCACGTCGCTAGAGCGAGCGATGAAGTCCAATTCAACCTGTGGCCACGACATGAAGCGCATCGCCGACCGCGCCTGGATGACTGTCTTATCTCTTCGAAACCAAAACCCCCAAATGTCAGAGAATGAACTTCGCGTCTACATGAGCAAATCGAATCTTGTGTTGAACGATATCCCGGTGGCTACGAACAATTGCATGGAGGAATTGATTGCAGAATCGGGTGAAGCCAAAGCTTATCAAATTCGAAACACGTTACGAACAACGTTAGGAGTTATCGTTGAGGATCTTATCAAGTCCGGGACAAGCAATAACGGCACGTATCTGACCGCTGAGCACTACGCGTACAAGATTGCTGACAAGGCTGCTTCTTTCTATGGTGTTTGGGATATCAAGGGCATCGGCAATATGATTGGAGAATTCCTCCAGACAATTTGCGGACCGACGAAGTTTATCGGTGAAATTGACGATGGCCCTGCCAATAGTTCGCTAGGATTGAAAACGGATGGCAAGGCGTTCAACAGAAGTTCAGGAATCTGGACCAAGGAAGGCGATGGGACTGTCACTTTGATGTTCCAGAGTAGCGATACGAAAGACGTGACTGTGAATATCCACTCCGGTGGCGGCAAAATCGACGAGGTGGATGTATCAAGAGGTAGTTCTGCGACTTGGACCTCTAATGTGACAACTTTGGGAGGAAAAACGTTGTATTTGGATCGCTGGCGACCAGGCCTGTTGGGTCTTCCTGGCACAGGAGGTGGATCCTTGGTGCTTTGGATTCCCCAGTCTACTGAAAGCGGTGGCCACTTGGATCTGAAAGTAATGTTAAATGTTAGTTAGATGCGGCGAGATGCCATACTACAAAGTGAGACGAGAAGAGAATATGCGATAGATGCATGTGATAGAATAGAAAAGGATACTGGTTTAAAAACCTAAATTAAATATTTTGTAATAGCGTGAGGCCACATTGAATACACTCATTCGTGACACGAGCTTAAGTTCTTTGCATATTAAATGATAGTGTAGTGCATTACGGTTTTGATCATTATTATCATTTGAACGCTCAGCAAGTTTTTTTTTCTTCCACTAGCAAACCTAGTGCATTTTCTTTTGACAGGAGCCAAAAGGTAGTACAAACACGTTAAATAGCTTAGAGCTTGCCTACATTTGCCACGAGGTGAACTGTGTTGAAATACCGTGACAAACAGCTTGCAAAAATGCATAAATAGGGAAAATTTGCATTTGCTCAGCAGACTTTGCTGGTACATGTAATACGGGAGTTCAACGATGAGCAAGTCCGGCTTTTGCAGTGATGAGCTTCGATCCTACACTGCTGGACAAAGTGGACCTCCGATCTCGAGGAAATTGAACGTGCACCGCTTCAAGTTCATGAAACTGGTTTCTATATGAAAGAGTTAAGTCGGAGTTACATGTAAAAATACATCGACCTCTATTAACATAATTAAAACTGTTATCATGGTCGGCACAAATCCTCGTTCGCGCGCGCGCATACAGCATAAGCACCCAAAGAAGACTTGGGTTAAGTGTTTTTCTCAAAGTGAGAATCTGACGAAGCACCAGTGTTTACGTGTACGGGACCACCAGAAACAGGATAGCTTGGCCTTCGTGCACTTAGCGACCCTCTATGAGGGATGGTCCTGAGCCGGGTTAATGTCATGTCGCCAGTCGACACGGCAAGAAAGGACTATCGAGCTCATAACGATCTGCTCTGTCTCATCCTTGTGCTGTTCCTCGACAGTACCGCAGCCCACAAACCGGTTCACTATCGGTAATCGGTTCACAGACAGAGAATTTCTATGCTTATCTTGAAGTTTCTATTTAATTTCTAAATGATTGGCTCTGAGGCTATCCGAGCACTAAAAGCACGGTAACACAATAATCTCACTACTTTTTTTTCTCTCTCTCTACAAGCTTCTATATGTTCTGTTTTCTTCCTAATCTGCGCCAAGTCGTACCCATTCCACGACACATGTCACGGTCTACGGCTAGAAGGAGGTCGCGCCATTCTCGCGGACTGCATCCAGAAGGTCTGCTCAATACAGGGACAACGAGCTACATCCGGCAAGACAGGACAAGAGGAGCAGACGTCGGCGTTCCACGTCTAGAGTGGGACTTGGATGAAGGGAATGGAGAAGTACCTCGCAGTGGACCGCTGCGTGGAAAAGGTTCAAGGACAGGTAAGGAGTCTCTAGGTCGGAAGTAGGGGCTCAGTCGTGTTTTTCCTTCTTAAACAAGAAGCATTCGGAATTCATTAAGTTACTCTAAGAGTTATTGCGTTAGTTCTCGTTCCTACGTCGGCCTGATAGATACACGACCCCGACACTAAGGAGGAGGACCGCGACACACAGGTAAACTAGTTGATCAACGGAACGATCAAAGCGCGATATCCTCGATCATGACGCGCCATAAAATGTTAGCCGTACCAAAGCCCCTTTTCACACGCCAGCACTATTACGACTTCCAGTTTATCGT